>NW_003298805.1:242664-271674 GCF_000151645.1 Tuber melanosporum | reverse complement strand
AATAGCAATATGGTATTGGCTGGTAATTGATGGCCTTTGTGGAAAAGAACAAGACCCAGAACTTTGTTATTAGATTCAATTTAAACACGAATTTATCAGGTAATATGCCACTCTCAAAGAAGGACATAAAGCCATAAGGAACATGGAATCAGTCCAGCATAAAAACGATATTCAAATGTTTATAGGAAAGATGTATAATCTGAATCTCCATGCTTGACTAACTAGACCAGCCTGGTATATAGTGTCTGACATGAAACTACTCTTCAAGATTAGGTGGTAACTTTCCTTAAACAAATTTGATACCAATGCAGAATGAGAAAAGGCAGTTTGGGAAGCAGAAAGTGATGTGGAGAAACAGGAGGAATGGGACCACCTAGATTGAGTTAAGTTAAAGTATGTGAAACTATCCTTAGACAAAAAACCTGTGGATATGAATCAACTAAAGGTAAAATGGCAGAAACCTATTATAAAAGAATGTAGTAACTCTAAAAAGAGAAAACAGGAACTGGAATCCAAGAAACCAGCAAAAGGATCTACTGGGACTACTAAGTTAAAATACACGATCTTTAAAATGGCCTACGAAGGAATCCCGCAATCGACAATTGACAATGCAAGACGAGAAGGCTATTCCACTCATTGCAGAATGAAAGGCCACGTACAAAACCTGCTGGGGATAAATTCAGTTGCTTAGAACAAGGGCAGATAACCACTCATTCAAGATACCAAGGTTCAGAACTGTGGCAGTAGTTCACCGTCATAGAAAAATATCTACTGCTCAGATTTCAAGAGGAAATAAGCTCTGGGAACTACGCGAAGAACAAGAAATACCTGAGGTTATTTCAATATCACAGACAATGACAGTATTCCTATAGTCTAGAGATGACAGACTTCCTTGCAGTTGAAATCAATATGAAAAGGAGATATTGAAGAGAAGCAATCAACCTTGCAATTATGACCTGACTGTGAGTACACGCATCCGACTTGCCACCATGTCAAGAAAATTAATAAACAGCAATGTATGCATTGGTGGCACCTCTATACTTTCCAAAGGAGTATTGTAAGCTAGTCCCAAATAACCTGATGTATGTCCAGTAGGGTAGACAGGTACATGACCTGGAAACTGAAAGGTTTCCAACAAGGACTAAAGCTTAGACAGGAAACAGAGAGTACCAAGAGTACTGGAGGGAGTGGAAGTAGGGCTAAGATGAAGTATCTAGAGGAAAAGTGAAGTACCTCTTTGATCTATACTAGAAATTAGTACAAGAACTCTTTAACTTACCTTTAGTTACTACTTTTTTTGTATGGTGCTGGTACCTAATGGAACTGGATAAAGTAAGAACACCCTCTACAATTAAACAAGGGTGAAGAATATGCCCACGAAGGTTATTAAAGAGATAGCTGACCAGCCCTATGCACAGGGGTTTTGTTTCTATGATATCTGGATGATGGCAGAGACCTTCCAAATTTATTCCATGGGTAGCAAAAGTGGAAAGAATCAGAACCCCTGAGCTGGGGGTGAAGACCGGTAGTAGTGGAATATCTAATATACCAAAAGGAAACAAGTTCATCTGAAGAGATCTAAGTGGTCAAAGCTGTGCATGCGCAGTAACAAACACTGCAGTTGTTATCACACCTCAGATATGTCAAAACAACAGAAAGACAGTTCAACGCCTTACCTAAAGAAATATGCTTTTAGCGTACTAAAACCTACAAGATTTAACTGTCTTGAGAGATATACTTATATTCAAATTATAAACCCAAATTATCAGTGCTACCAAATACAAATACCTCTAGATTAAAAATCAAATATATTTCTAATCAACAGAGAACTTGTAAAGAAATTAAAAATTCCATTGACAGGGAGACTGAATCCAGTCATCATTCAAGGCTTTGATGGAGTATCAACTCTATGATGAAGAAGGTTTTGCACACAGCTTATATTTGCTTGGATTAGGTTGAAACAAACACATGTCCAAAGTTGTGTGCGAAATTGGAGCAGCAGATAACTCTGGCTTGATAATTCCCTTCAGTTGGTGGCATTCAGAACACCCCTTATTCAACATTGGAGAATCTGTAAAGTGGGAATTCAAAGATCCCAAACGCAGAAGGAGCATGGATGAAGAAGATAAAGGAAAGGCAGATATGTTCAAATAGGATGAAATAGTTGCTTGGGATGAGAATGCAATTCAAATAGGAAAAATCAGAGTCATAGAAGATCCTAACTAAATTAACTTCCATTCTCTCCCAAGGCAGTACTAGAAATTCAAGAAACTATTTCTCACAAATGGCGGCAAAATTAGCGCGTAGGAGAACATTTGATTATAAAAATAAATTAATTAAAGAGGTGAAACGGTCTTGAGGACCCATTTATCCTCAGTCTGACAAACAACTTAAGTTGTTATGGAAATACCTAGACGATATGCTACATCAAGGAAAGATGACAAGAAGTCAATCGCCATTTAGTGCTCCGATCCACTTTACACCAAAAACAGATAGAAGACTACGACTAGTAGTATAGTACTGAAATCTAAATAAGATAACTATTTTAAATAAGTATCCACTACCACTGATGTTGGAATTATGTAATCGTGAAGCAGGAGCTAGCATCTTTTCCGAAATTAATTTAAACAATAGTAACCGCCTTATGCAAAGTACAGTAGGGGATGAATGGAAAACGGCTTTCTGAAAATGTTATGGACATGACGAACATAAAGTTGTGTCTTTTGGATTGGCCAACACTCTAGCTACATTTCAGGACACGATAAATGAGGTCCTACAGGAACTTCTAGACTCAGGTGTCTGATGTTATTTGGACAACATTCTACTTTATTCAAAAAATGAAAAGAAACATATCAAGCTAGTAATAAAGGTTTTACAAAGATTGTGTCACGAGCGTGGCTTAGCGAGGAAAGGGTTTTTCACGTGACACATGGCTATGAGTCACAGGTATGTTATTGTTTCACGCATATGACCTATTCGGGTTATATGATTAGTTATGTGTGGGATTTGTGATGCTTTCGCACATGCCTCAAGTATGAGTCATGGGACATGCGCCTAACGAGTATGCCTTACAAGTATGCCTTACGGGCAAGCCTTGTGAATATGATTTATGTTTCGCACATGACCTCATCACGATGTCATGGGTTTCGTGCATACGACTCAGTCGAGTCATATGACTTGTTTATTGCGTTATGATTGATTTATGAGTTTCGCACATGACCTCGCTATGAGGTCATGGGTTTTGAGCATGTGATCACTTTAGTCATATGATTAGTTTGTTATGATTTAGTTTCGCACATGTGACCACTTTAGGTCACATGACTAAAGGTGGGAAGAACACTATATAATGAGGCCGATGCGGCCGAGGAAGATAGGTTCTTCACGCTTTGTTCTAAGTACTTTTCCTACTTATTACTTTAATGAATATAAAACACCCTTACGATCTTTACCTTTATTGCAACATTATCGTTACGCCAAGGAAAGAGCTTTACGAAGAAGAGTTAGAGATACCTTACGATAGGCGTTCCCGGTAGAAGACAAGGGTCTTGTACTATCGGTAACGTAGGCAGAAGCCTAGAGCTATTGTAAGACAAAGAGAAGAAGAAAGACAAGAAGAGAAGTATCATTCCCCATCGCCAAACATTAACTATCTAAAGAGGGATCATTACATTACAAAGCGTCACCTAGTGCGACGCTAAACGATACAAGACGGCATCCTGCAACCCAGACCGGGAAGGAGATATTGACATCGACGATCAAAATCTTAATCTAGGAGGATTCAGCGACGCCCTAGATCACGTCTCAGCAGAACCCTCGAGAGCAGCAAGCCCAGTAACCCCAGAGAAAGGATCACCAGTCGATAGCTCTCCTGCTGGAACGCCACCACCTGCGAGAATGTCGGGATCCGCAGTACCTGGGCCACCGGCCCCAGCCGCTCCGGCACCAGGAACCAGCATACTTGGAATGACTGAAAATCAGTTTTAGGCATTTCTTGCAGCCACGTGAAATACAGGGCAAGGAAATGTCCAACGACCAAAAGCAAAGGAGCCCGACACATACGAAGTAGCCGAAGATAAGATACGAATATTCTTAGTGCAATGCGAGGGATATTTTGCAGTGAAGGGATACGGAGATCACCATGATGAAATTAAGATTCCATATGTGGAATCTCTACTCAGAGGACTCGCGGGACAATGAATCATGCCCTTCCAAGATGGACGGAAACAGAGGGAATGGGTCACGTACGAAGAGTTCAAGGCGACACTCTTTGAACAATTTGGAGACCGCAACGCTAAAGAAACAGCAAGACGAAAGCTAGAAAAACTCCAGCAAGGAAAACAAACATTCTCAGCATACTGGAACGAATGTTGACTGTTGAAATACGAGGCGGAGTTTGATGATGTGACTCTCTACATCATCCTCCTGAGAAACTGCAGTGAGAGACTCCGAGAAGCATGGGGAATCTCTGACCTGCGCTATACGACAGCCGAATGATTTGCAAGATGGGCAATCGACAAAGAAAGCAAATTAAACATGGTTCGGAGCAACTCGGAAAATACTATAGCACATAGGGTGGTCCAATCATCCAGGAATGTGGACGGGACCTTCAAACCGCAAGCACCTCGAGAAGAAAGTGGAACATTACCACCAGACGAACAGATGGAATTGGACAAGTCAAGAGCAGGGCCTGCTCTGAATCTGTCTAAGGAAGAATACGCCAGAAGGATGAATGGAAAACTATGCCTAAGGTGTGGAAAAGCAGGGCATCGGATACGAGAATGCAGAAGCCGACTGGACAACAGATACCAGGGAAACAGAGCTACTGGAAATAATCGTTTCCAAAATCAGAAAAGAATCAACATCCGGGAAATGACATCAGAGGATTCACCGGCGGAAAACGAAGAGGGTCCCCAGTAAACGATAGTCTGGGAGACCCAAGATGTGGCCCTGGAAAACCCATCAAATTAGCGAACTACTACATGGCACTACACACGCAAAGAGGAGAAGAAGATGGAGATCATATGATGATCAAAACGAAGATATACAACAGAAAAAGCGAAGAAACAACAATATATGCAATGCTGGACTCGGGGGCCACTGAAAACTTCATCGACAAAGAAATATGTGACAAATACGACCTCCACACCAAACAAGCGAAGAAAGCAAGACAGGTCTACTTACTGGATGGAAAACCAAGTGCTATGGGTCCTATAACCCATACGGTGACAGTACACATGGACATTGACAGCCATAGGGAAACGGCAACCTTTCAAGTGGCAGATCTGAAGAACCATGAGATAGTCCTAGGGATGCCATGGTTACGGAAGCATAATCCGACTATCGATTGGAATGAGAACAAGATGACCTTTACAAGCGAACTATGTGCGACACGATGTCTCAACAGTTCACCTGTGGTCTACTCAATACCAATACGAGAAGCGGAGGAAGAAACTTTGCATGCAAAGTTTGCCGAGATGTGGCAAGACAAGAGGGTCCGGATACAAAGACTGGACCAAGAGGCAAAAGTGCCTACCAAGGGTTCCAAAGGGGCAGCAGGACACGACCTATATACCAACAAAGGAATCAAGATACCGGCCAACGGGCAGGCAACGATAGCAACGGGAATAGCCATTGGACTCCCAGAAGGCACCAATGGACGAATAGCACCCCGCAGGGGTCTAGCAGTCAAACACCGACTCATGACCATGGCAGGGGTGATCGACGTCGACTATACCGGTGAAATCAAAGTTGTCCTGGCCAACCTAGCTCAAGAGGACTACCAAGTCCAGAAAGGCGATCGAATCGCACAGTTGATAATCGAAAAAATCAACAAAGAGGATCTGCACGAAGTAGATCAACTGGAAGAAACCATAAGAGGAAACAAGGGATTTGGAAGTACGGACCAAAACCAGCTCGATACAACAAAAAGAATTGAGATCAAAGAGATCCCAGCACAAGCCTTTGGATGATATTATCGAAGAGGAGATACAACAGGAATTCTCAAATGGACATACGAAGACGAAAAAGCGGTTCTAGCAAAAATCAACATTAGTACAAAGCTAGCAATCCAGGACAAGAAATACCAAAGCAAAAAAGGATGGAAAGAATTGGTTCCAAAAGAATATCACCAATTCACAAATCTATTCTAAGAAGAGGAAGCTACGGAGCTACCACCTCGAAGACCAGGCATCGACCACGAAATTCAGCTGGACAATGACCAAAAAACGGGAAAGACAAAAGAGATTTCCTATAAGAAGTTATACTCCCTAGGAGAAGCAGAGCTAGAAGAACTTAGGAAGTACATCAAGCAAAACCTAAAGAGAGGATGGATCCGAGACTCTTTTGCGTCAGGAGGATCCCCAATACTATTCGTCAAAAAGAAAGGCGGAAAAATGAGACTATGCGTGGACTACAGAGCCCTCAATTCGGTTACCAAGAAGGACCGATATCCACTACCCTTGATTGGGGAAGCACTGGACAGACTACGATCAGCAAAATACTTCACCAAACTCGACATCAAAGACGCATACCACAATATACACATCAAGGCAGGAGACGAATGGAAGACTACATTCGCCTCAAGATACGGAATGTTCAAATACTTGGTTATGCCCTTCGGGGTAACCAACATACCGGCTTCATTCCAGAGATGGATCAACAAGGTACTTAATAAGTACCTCGACATATGTTGCATCTTATACTTGGACGATGTACTCATATACTCAGAAAACATACAACAACACCAAAAAGATATCAGCAATATCATGGCGGCAATACAAGGATCAGGAATGAAGATCAAACCAACAAAATGCGAATTCCATAAGGAAGAAACAGAATACCTTGGATTTATTATCAATCGAAGTGGGGTCAAGGTCGACCCTGTTAAAACAGCAGCCATATGGGATTGGGCCAAACCAAACAACAAAACAGATGTCCAATGCTTTATGGGACAATGCAACATTTATCGAAGGTTCATAGAGGGGTTTAGCAGACTTGCAAAACCACTCTACAACCTAACGAAAAAAGACAAGAAATGGGAATGGGGAGAAACGGAACAAACAGCATATGATGCAATACGAACGCATCTAACATTGGCACCCATATTGGTCCATTTCAACCCAAAGCGAAGTACAATGATTGAAATGGACGCCTCAAAATATGTATGCTCAGGCATACTATCGCAACAATGCGACGATGGAAAATGGAAGCCAGTGTCCTATCAATCCAAGACAATAACCCCCGCAGAGTGCAACTACGATGTTGCAAACAAAGAACTATTAGCAATAGTTCAAGCATTAAAAGAATGGAGAAGATATGTTTCGAACAACGACCATCCAGTCCGAGTTCTAACCGACAACAAGAACCTGGTAATGTTTATGACTACGAAAGAACTGAACGACCGCCAGATAAGATGGATGGAACACCTTAGCAAATACAACTTCACAATTGAATACCGACCAGGCAAAGAAAGTGGAAAGCCAGATGCTATCACAAGGATTGCAAGCGACAAACCACAAACGAAAGAAGACGAAAGAATCAAACAAAAAACACGGACCTTATTACCAAAAACCTACTTCGAGGCAATGGAGGTTATCCAATTCACATCAAAGGAAGAAAGAGGAATTGAGAATACAAACAAGAAAGACAAAACAATCCAGGCAATAAGAGAAGCCTTAAAAGGAGGAAAAAAGGAGATCAAAGGAATTGCACTGGGGTTATGCCAATGGAAGGACGGAAATATGTGGCATGATGGAAAACAATGGATCCTGGAAGAAGAGGAGATAAGGACAGACATCATACGACAACACCAAGATATCTGAACAGCAGGGCATGGAGGGACGGCTAAAACCACAGAATTCATCCTGTGGTCATTCTATTGGCCAGGATTGCGCGAAGATGTCAAACGATATGTCAAAAACTGTGACATATGCCAGAGGACGAAAACGGCTAAACACGTACCATATGGATTACTAAAATCAAACGAAGTCCCTGAACAACTATGGGAAACAACTACTATGGATTTCATCATGGACTCTACCAACATCGGAAAATTGCGATAGCATCTTGGTCGTGGTGGATCGCCTGACCAAAATGAGTCATTTCATTCTGGTTAGAAAAGATATCAACACGAGGGATTTTATACAAACATTCTTTCGAGAGGTCTTTCGACTTCACGGCCTCTCAAAGAATATCATTACTGATCGAGGAACACTATTCACATCGGGACTATGGAAGAAAGTAACCTGAGAAATGGGGATACAAAACAGAATGAGCACAGCCTTCCACCCACAAATGGATGGACAAACAGAACGGGTAAATGCGATACTCGAACAATATTTAAGGGCCTATGTCAACTATCAGCAAGATGATTGGTACAAGCTGTTATCTATGGCCGAATTCGCATACAACAATGGAAAGCAAGAGACAATTGGCACGAAACCCTTCTCCGCAAACTACGGACAACATCCACAAAGTCAGACCACATATCATACGATTAATGATGTGATACCGGATAAAACCGATATGGGGAAACTACACGAAACATTACAATACGAAACCAGTCAAGCACAACAACGACAAAAGGAACAATACGATAAGCACCGAAGACCAGATCCGAACATACGACCAGGAGATATAGTATGGATAACACCACACAATATTCATACAACGCGACCATCAAAGAAATTGGACTACAAGAAAATATGACCATTCCAGATACTGGAAAAAGTGGGCACCCGAGCTTATAGACTCGACCTTTACCCCTCAATGCGAATACACAATACATTCCACATCTCACTCCTCGAACTACACAACGACAATAATTTTCCTTCATAAACACTTATTCCTCCGCCTCCAATCGAACTCGACGGAGAACCAGAATACGAGCTTGACGAAATAGTCAATTCCCGCTGCTTCCACGGTCACCTCCAATACAGAGCCAAGTAGATAGGATATTCTCCTGAAAACGATAAAACTTGGTACTTCACACACAACTTCGAAAACGCACAAGATGCCATCTCAACCTTCCACCAGCGATACCCAGGCAAGCCCGGCCCAGGTGACGATCACGTTCAACTAAGACAAAGGAGAGGGAAAGACTCCCGCGCCGTTGCAACAATGCGAGGGCTGGGGTGATAGCCCCCACCAAACCACACCTACCAGCCCAGAATACTCATTCATGGGGCCAACCGATGAAGAACTCAATGAAAGGGAAAGACAAGCACAGCATAACGCCATGTCATGGACGGTATACTACGATGACGGTTGCCAAACACACTTTAGCGACAAGGAAGGCTAGGGATAGTTCTCGAGGGAATGTCGAAAGCGTGGCCCACGCCCAGACTACGTCCTGAAGCATTGGCAACAATGCTTCAGAAATGGGTGCAGAATGCACAGGGCACAAAGAATATCTGCGGGATTCTACCCGCAGAAGGATGGAAGCCGAAAAGAGTTAGAAGGAGAAGATGCCAGAAAGGCATGGGCCGCGAGGACGCGGTCCAAGGAGGAAGGGGCCCAAAATTGCTCGGCAGACATGGAACCGGATGTCAGGAGCCTACACAGGCAGATCGAGGGACTCCGAGAACAACTGGGCCAAGCCGAGGCCACAATTTCGGCAAACGACAAAACGATCGCGGAGTTTAGAAAGCTGAACGACAATTAGCGGCACACGATCGAGATAGCGAATCTGACTCTGGAATCGGTAAGGGTCAGATGGAGGATGGCAGATGAAAATTTCCACAAGCTGAGAAGAACCATGCGCTCGGCAGGACGGGAACTATTGAAACTGTGAGAAAAAGCCTGATAGGACTCAGGCTTAGGGGGAGGGGAGCTAATGTCACGAACGTGGCTTAGCGAGGAAAGGGTTTTTCACGTGACACATGGCTATGAGTCACAGGTATGTTATTGTTTCACGCATATGACCTATTCAGGTTATATGATTAGTTATGTGTGGGATTTGTGATACTTTCGCACATGGCTCAAGTATGAGTCATGGGACATGCGCCTGATGAGTATGCCTTACAAGTGGGCCTTACGGGCAAGCCTTGCACATATGATTTATGTTTCGCACATGACCTTATCACGATGTCATGGGTTTCGTGCATATGACTCAGTCGAGTCATCTGACTTGTTTATTGCGTTATGATTGGTTTATGAGTTTCACACATGACCTCGCTATGAGGTCATGGGTTTTGAGCATGTGATCACTTTGGTCATATGATTTGTTTGTTATAATTTAGTTTCGCACATGTGACCACTTTAGGTCACATGACTAAAGGCGGGAAGAACACTATATAAGAAGGCCGATGCGGCCGAGGAAGATAGGTTCTTCACGCTGTGTTCTAAGTACTTTTCCTACTTATTACTTTAATGAATATAAAACACCCTTACGATCTTTACCTTTATTGCAATGTTATCATTACGCCAAGGAAAGAGCTTTACGCAGAAGAGTCAGAGAAAGCTTATGATAGGCGTTCCCGGTAGAAGACAAGGGTCTTGTACTATCAGTAACGTAGGCAGAAGCCTAGAGCTATCGTAAGACAAAGTGAAGAAGAAAGACAGGAAGAGAAGTATCATCCCCCGTCGCCAAACATTAACTATCCAAAGAGGGATCGTTACAGATTGGCAGACTTTCAGCTCATAATTTCAATAAAGAAATCTTTCTCTCATGATAAAAAGGTTGATTTTTTAGGCAATATCATAGTTGTCAATGAGGTATCCATGAGTACCAGAAAGGTGGATTCTGTATTAAACTGGAAATAACCTATATCGGTTAAGGAAATTTAGATATTCCAAGAATTCACTAACTTCTACTGGCATTTTATAAAAAACCTCTCCAAAATTTGTGCCCATATTACTGAAACATTGAAAGGTGATCCGAAGAAGTTTCAGTAGGATCCAGAACAGGAAACAGCCTTGCAGGAGCTTGAGAAACGGTTTATTTCAATGCTAATTCTACCTCTGCTCTTTCCAAAGAGAGAAACAATCGTGGAAACAGATGCTAGTGACTTTATTTTAGGCTACATCATAGCCCAATTTGTGGAAAAAGGACTACATCCTGTAGCTTTTCACTCCTGTAAACTGAATTCTGCAATGAAAAATTATGGCATCTATCAACATAGCATACCATCTATGACATGGCATTATGCTTTACTTGTTTTTCCCTTTCCTTGAGTTCTTCATCAGTCAGCCCCATATATGAGTATTCGGGGCTGGTTGGTATGGTTTGGTGTAGACTATCACCCCAGCCCTAATGTAGTTGCAATGGCACAGGAGGCTTTCCCTCGTCATGGTCTTGATTGAACTTGATCATCACCTGAGCCTGGCTTGCTTGAGTATCGTTGGTGGAAGGTTGAGAGGGCATCTTGCGCCTTTTCGAAGTTGTATCTGTAATACCAAGTTTTATCATATTGGGGTAAATAACCAGTCAACTTGGCTCGGCATTGGAAGTTGCCATAGAAGAAGTGGGAATCAATGATCTTGTCAAGTTCTTATTCTGGTTCTCAGTCGAGTTTGATTGGAGGAGGAATAATTGTTCGTGAGAGAAACTGATTGTCGTGGTGTAATTCGAGGAGGGAGATATGAAATGTGCTGTGTATTCACATTGAGGAGGGAAGGTCGAGCGTATAAGCTTGGTTACCCACTCATTCTAGTCTGCGGAATGTTCCCATTTTCTTGTATTATCATTTTGTTGATGGTTGTGTCGTCTAGATATTGCGTGGTAGCAGCTACACCATATCTCCCGGTTGAATGTTCAGATCTAGTCTACGGTACTTATCGTATTGTTCTTTTGGCTGTTACTGTGATTGACTCATTACGTGTTTAATATCTTGTGTAGTTTTCCCACGTTTGTTTAATCTGGTAGTATGCCATTAATCAAATAATATGTTGCCTGACTTGGTGGATGTTGTCTGTAATTCGCAAAGAGGAGTGTCATGCCTATTATTGCTTGTTTTCCATTGTTGTATGCAAATTCCGCCAGTGATAACAGTTTATACCAATTGTCTTGTTGATAATTCACATTGGCCTGTAAATATTGTTGGAGGATTGTATTTACCCCTTCCATTTGTCCATCTGTTTATGGGTGAAACACAGTACTCAGCCAATTTTGTATCTCCATTTCTCCTGTTATCTTTTTCCACAATCCTGTTGTAAACAATGTTCCTTAATCTGTAATGATTTTCTTCGGAAGGCCATACAGTCTGAAAACCTCTCGGAGGAAGGTTTTTATAAAATCTCTTGTATTCATATTTGTTCTGACTGGAATAAAATGACTCATTATGGTCAGGCAATCCACCACAACCATGATGCTATCACATTGTTCCGATAGTGGTAGGTCCGTGATGAAATCCATCGTAATTGTTTCCCTGTGTCATTCGGGAACTTTTTTTGATTTCAGTAATCTGTAAGGTGCATATTTGGCAGATTTTGTCATTTAGCATATGTGGTTACTTTTGATATATCTTTTAATATCTTCACTCAATCCTGGCCAATGGAATGATCTTGTGATGAATTCTGTTGAGATAGCTGTCGCTCCATGTCCTGCCATTGGGATATCATGATGTTGTCATATGATGCTCATCCTTATCTTTTCTTCTTCCGGAATCCACTGTTTTCCATCGTATCACATATTGCCATCTTCCTATCGGCATAAACCTAGAGCAATTCCTTTCATCTCCTTTTTTCCTTCCTTCAATGCTTCCCTTATTGCCTGAATTGTTTTGTCTTCTTTGTTTGCCTTCTTGATTCCTTGTTCTTCCTCAGATGTGAATTCGATAACTTCCATTACCTGGAAGTGGACTTTTGGTAACAGCATGTATGTTTTCTGTTTAATCCTTTTGTCTTCTTTTGTCTGTGGTTTGTCGCTTACGATCCTTGTAACAGTGTCCGGCTTTCCGCTCTCTTTTGCTGGTTTTTATTTAATTTTGAAGTTGCATTTGCTAAGTTGTTCCATCCATCTTTTCTGATAATAGTTCAATTCCTTTGTGGTCATGAGCAGGACCAGATTTCAGTGATCAGGGAGAACTCAGACTGGCTAGTCATTGTTCAGGATTTATCTCCTTTACTCCTTTAATGCCTGAGCAAGTGCTAATAGTTCTTTATTTGCAACATCATAGTTGCATCCCGCACAGGTCATTGCCTTGGACCGATAAGATACTAGCCTCCATTTTCTGTCTTCGCATTGTTGCAATAGTATGCCTAAGCATAAATACTTTGAGGTGTCTATTTCGATCATAGTCCTTCAATTTGGCTTGAAATAGACCATTATTGATACTGATGTCAGATGTGTTCTGCTTGCATTATATGCTTTTTGTTCTGTTTCTCCCAATTCCCATTTCTTGTCTTTCTTGATTACGTTATAGAGTGGTTCTACAATCTTGCTAAATCCTTCTATAAACCTTCAATAAAAGTTTCAGAATCCCAGGAAGCATTGAACATCAGTTTTGTTGTTAGGTTTTGCCCAATTCCTTATGGCTGCTGTATTGACTGGGATGACCTTTACACCACTTCGATTGATGATGAATACTAGGTAGTCAGTTTCCTTCTTATAGGAATTCGCATTTGGTTGGTTTGATCTTTATTCCTGATACCTGTATTGCAGCTATGATATTGCTGACATCCTTCTGATGTTGTTGCATATTTTCCAAATAGATGAGTACATCATCCAAGTATACAATGCAACATATGTCCAGGTACTTGTTAAGTACCTTGATGATCCATCGTTGAAACGAAGTGGGTACATTGGTTAGTCTAAAAGGCATGACCAGGTATTCGAACATTCCATACCTTGAGGTGAATGTGGTTGTCTATTCATCTCCTGCTTTGATTCGTATATTGTAGTATGCATCCTTGATATCTAATTTGGAGAACTATTTGGCTGATTGTAATCTGTCTAATACTTCTCCAATCAAAGGCAGTTGGTACCGATATTTCCTGGTAACTGAATTGAGAGCTCTGTAATAGATACAGAGTGTCATTTTTCCATCCTGCTTTTTGACGAATAGTATACAAGATCCTCCTGATACAGAGAAGTCTCTGATCTATTCCCTATTCAGGTTTTGTTCGATGTACTTTGTAAGTTCCTTGGATTCTACCTCTCCTAGGGGATATAGCTTCTTGTAAAGAATTTCCTTTTGTTTTGCCATCTTTTCGTCCTTGTCCAGCTGAATCTCATGGTCTATTCCTGGTCTTCTGAATGATAACCAGGTGGCTGCCTCTTCTTGGAATAGATTGGTGAATTGATAATATTCTTTCAGAATCTATTCTTGCCATCCCTTTTTACTCTGATACTTCTCATCTTGGATTACTAGCTTACTGCTAATGTTGATTTATGCTAGAACCACTTTTTCATCTTTGTATATCTATTTGAAAACTCCTGTAGTGTCTCCTCTTCCATATTACCTTCTGAAGGCCTGTGCTGTGATCTCTTTGATCTTAACTCTTTCTGTTATATCGGGCTGCATTTGATCTCTACTCTCAAACCCTCTGTCTCCTCTTCTAGTTTCTTCCAGTTCATCAACTTCATGTAGATCTTCGTTAGTGATCTTTTCAATGATCAATTGTGTGATTCTATCATCTTTCTGGACTTCGTAGTCCTCTTGAGCCATGTTGGCCGAGTCCACCTTGATTTCACCTATGTAGTTGGCATCAATTACTCCAGCATTGGTCATGAGTCGATGTTTGACTGCTAGACTACTGCGGGGCACTATCCATCCATAGGTACCATCAGGTAGTTCAATGGCTATTCCTGTTGTAATTATTGCCTGCCCATTGGCAGGTATCTTCATTCTCTTGTTGGTATACAGGCCGTGTCCTGCTGCTCTTTTCGAACCCTTATTAGACACTTTTGCCCCTTGGTCCAGTTTGTGTATCTAGACTTTTTTATCTTGCCACATCTCGGCAAACTTTGTATGTAAAGTTTCTTCTTTCACTTCTCGTATTGGTGTTTAGTAGACCACTGGCGAACTGTTGAGTCTGTATGTTGCACATTGTTCACAGTTGAAGGTTATTTTATTCCCATTCCAATCAATTGTCGGGTTGTATCTTCATAACTACGGCATTCCTAGGACTATCTCCTTGTTCTTGAGGTCTACTACCTGGAAGGTCCCATTTCACTATGGCTGTCAATGTCCATAGATACCTCTGCCATTTGTATTATAGGACCCATTGTGCTTGGCTTCCCATCCGCTAGGTAGACTTGTCTTGCTTTCTTTGCTTCCTTGGTGTTGTGGCCGTATTTGTCATAGATTTTCTTGTCAGTGAAATCATCAGTTGCCTCTAAGTCGAGCATTGCATATATCGTTGTCTCTTCGTACTTTTCATTGTATATCTTTGTTTTGATCGTCACATAATCTCCATCTCTTTCTTCATATTGTGCGCGTAGTCCCATACAGTAGTTTCCTTACTTGATGGATTTTCCAGGTCTACATCTTACGTCTCCCAGACTACCATTTAGTGGGAACGCTCATTGTTTTCTGCTGATACATACTCAGCAATTATCTCACCGATATTGCTCTTTTTCTGAATCTGAAAGCGATTGATTCTAACCACCTTTGTCCCTTAGTATCCACTATCACATCGACTTCGATGTTCTCTTATAAGATACCCCACTTTTCTGCATCTCAAGCAGAGTTTCCAGTTTATTCCTCTAGTATATTCTTCCTTCGATAGGTTCAGAGCTGGTCCTGCTCTTGATCTGTCCAATTCAATTGTTTCCCCTGGTGGTAACGCTCTGCTTTCACTTCGAGCCGCTTTTGGTTTGACAGTTCTATCCAAATCCTTGGACAATCTGACCCTCCTATGTGCTAAGGTGTTTTCAGAATTTTTCCGAACCATGTTCAGTTTACTTTCCTTGCCGATTGCCCATCTTGCAAATCGTTCTGATGTTGTGTAGCACAGGTCAGAAATTCCCCACACTTCTCACAGTCTCTTACTACAGTTTTTTAGTAGAATGATGTAGAGAGAGGCATCGTCGAATTCTGCCTTGTATGCTAATAGTTGATATTCATTCCAGTATGCCAAGAAGATCTGTTTTCCTTGTTGTAGTTTTTCTAACTTCCGTCACGCTGTTTCTTTGGCATTGGAATCGCCAAACTGTTCAAAGAGGGTTGCCTTGAATTCTGCATAGGTGATCTATTCTCTTTGTTTCCTTCAATCTTGGAAAGGCATGATCCATTGTCCGGCACGTCCTCTCCATAGAGATTCCCCCAAGAAAATCTTAATCTCATCTTGATGTTGTCCATACCCCTTGACTGCAAAGTATCCTTCGCATCGTGCTAAGAATATCGTAGTTTATCTTCTACTCTTTCGTACATGTCTAGTTCTTTGGCTTTTGGCTATTGGATATTCCCTTGTTCTGTATTTTGTGATGCTGCAGGAAATATTTGAAACTAGATTTCAGTCATTCCAAGTACCCTGATACGTGGTGCCGGAGCTGCTGGGGCTGGTGGCCCAAGTGCTACTTATCCCAACATCCTTTCTGGTTGTGGAGTTTCTCTAGATAAGCTATCGAGAGGTGATCTGTTCTCTAGAGTTACAGGACTTGTGACTCTCGAGGGCTCTGCTGAAACGTGATCTAGAGCGTCAGTAAATCCTCCTAGATTAAGTTGTTGATTGTTGATGTCAATATCTGCTTCCCTGTCTAAATTGAATAAAGCTGTCTTGTATCGTTTGACATCGCTCTAGGTGACACTATTTAATGTAATAATCCCACTTCAGATAGTTAGTTCTTGGTGACCAGGAATGATACTTCTCTTCTTCTTCCTCTTGGTTCCTTAGTCTTACAATAGGACTAGGCCTCCGCCATTATTACCGATAGTACAAGACCTTTGTCTTCTATTAGGAAGGCCCATTATAAGCTTTCTCTAACTCTTCCTCGTGAAGTGCTTTGATTGGTGTAACAATCAAAGTTGCGATAATGATAAAGATCGTAAAGGTGTTTTATATTTGTGAAAGTAATAAGTAGGAAAAGTACTTATAATTCAATCTAATTTTATTTAAAATGGTACGGCCAACACTGGCATACCACGAGTCCTCATTCATACAGGGATACTACTAACCGGTATACCACTAATCTTAAGCTAACTATGTCTACAGCCCCGTACCTACCATCCCCGAGTCATGCCTGTACAAGCACTAATTACAAGACCATTAAACAACCCAGCACTCACCCTAGTCCAAGTCTATAGCCCCTCTGGTATAGAGCCAACCAGCACTAAACATAGCCGAAGCTGAGCAAAAGACTAACCCAACCAGGTTCCTCATCCAATAAACATAAAATCACTACCATACAGTCTGAAAACAGTCCCGTGAAATCTCTACCACAGTAGAAAACCAATATAAACCAACTAAACCTACAGGCAACACAATGGCAGGGAGGGAGTAACCAACATGTCAACCACTCATACCCGCATGCTAGGCCGTCGGTCCTATAAGCCCACTTTGCTAGTTGCCTCCTAAGAGCATACCAGTGTGGAGGACCTATACCTGCTGCCTGACTCCCAAATAAAACAACACAAACATAAGAAATATATAGAGGTAGTAACAGATCAAGAAAGTCAGTGGGTCCTATCTCCCACCCGTGGTGCCATGCCTCCTGTTGCCAAACCCATAACCAAACTAAAAAAACTAAACAAGTCCCACAAAACCTAGCATGTAGGACCTAAACAAGTCGAACTAGATAGTCGCAACCGACTATCAGTACAGGTGGCCATCAGCCAGTGGGGCCATTAAGGAGCTTTACAGTACTCAGCAACTTTACCCAGCAGCCCAAGCTGAACTGGAAACGCTTAATTAGACCTCACCCAACCTGACACAGGCCCAACCTGTACTCACAAGTGCCTCTCCCCCACCAATCAGCCTTTCCCAAGCCCTACTGTTAGGCGGAGACAACCCGATAGACTTCAGGGTTGTCTAGGCCGATCAAGATTCGTTTTTATAGACGGAGATTGTCTAGGAAGGCTCGGACTTCACTCATTTCGTTTATGACTACTAAGAGCGAAGTAAAGTAAAGTAAAGTAAAATCGTAAAAACAATATTATATTGTTAAGGTCTCTTCTCCGTTACTTGATGATGTCTAAAGCTTGGGAGGCACTTCGATATTTATATTCCACGTCTGAGTGTTCGCGGACTACATCTAAATAACATACAACCATGTACCATTTTCCAATATAACTCGCAACATCGGGTTTTCTTCCAAGGTGCGAACACCTGGAGACCCTGAAAATCATCACACCCTCTTTGATAATTATAATATGACTATTTGGAAGTCATACTATTTCCAATAGTAATTATCCGATGGTGAGAGTCATCTTTAGACAAATGGCCCAATTCTCAAGTCGAACTGTGTTGGCTCCAATCGTCTCCCTTGTCGATGAAATGATCAGTTTCATCTGCGTGTTGCATCTGCGAAGATAGTTGTTATTACCGACTTTCTAGGTCATCTAACTTCAACTCTTCATAACTCCATACCCAACCGATAGATCTTTTCCGGAGAACTTTCTACTTTCCTGCAGGAAGCCTTTCCTTAGGGTTGGTAGATAATCCCTCGGTCGGTAACCCTTGGTTACCGTGGGTAACAGGATTCTGGTTACTGTCACCGGTTTGGGAGTCACCCCCTCGGTTGCAGTATGTACCGGAACCTAGTTGTAACACTCCTCGAACTCCATTGGGTTCGATGGTAGTATTCTTAGGAGTTCCAGACTCTTCTGGTTATCGTAGGGTGGATGTGAATGTATTGGTCTTTCATTAAGATTCTTTACTATTCATTATCATCTCTTTGCGCAAAAACGTCCTGTTACTTGCGGCCTATGCGAACGATATCTCTTGCTTGAAGCCTAGTAACCTTCGGGGTAGTTGACGGATTCACTCCGTTATACTTCCCAGACCTAGCCGAATGTCCCCTCCTATATATGCTGCGAACAGGATCCAGTCGGACGGACGGCGGTGACGTATGCGGTATTATTTTAACACCTTCGAATCTGTGGTATAATACTCACAGGACGCAACTTAGATTGATATGTATGATGATGCGCGGGCCCCGTAAGGGGGCCGGAGGGGGGTGTTGGAACCCTGAGATTTCGATTTCGGGAGAGGTTACCCTACCTAGGGTGGTTCCTAGGTATCGGATCTCGGTATTCCTAACATGAGCTTCCTCCTCTTAAGGCTTCGTCCCGAATGCCTTTTTTGGTACATTCAAATAAAATTTAAAAAATTTAATTAACACAACTAATTATTAAACCTTAAACATTAATTCCTTTAGGACCCGATAAGAACAGGGTAAAAAACCTCCCGCATTTGCTTGGCCACGGTAGGAAAACCTTTTTCTCATCGTCCTTCCTCTGCCCGCCGTGGCATTTCCGGGTTATCGCGGTGAAATTCATCCACCATTTCTCTTGCGTTATCCATGCCCGTGGCATGTTCCCAGGTGTTCTCATCTTCAGAACATCCTTGCCATTTAACGAAGTACCATAGTTCACGTACCTCCTGGTAGCGACTACGTACTCTTTTTCAGTAAGAGCGTATTTCGCTTCTTACTATTTTTTCTATCTCCCATTGTAAGTCGCCCTCAATGTCCTCGGGTTCTCTGGGAGGTTGTTGTCGGTTGGCGCGTACTGACTCCCTGTAAGGTTCTAACAGAGATACATGGAACACTGGGTGGATGTTCCATCGATCCGAAATGTTGAGTTTGCAGGCACGGTTTCCCCGTTTCTCCAAGCTCACGAATGGTCCATATAGTTTTGGACTCAGTTTCTTCGACTTCCGACGCGTGCGAATGTTTTTTGCATTTAACATTACTTTGTCACCGATTTTGAAGTCACGTTGCTGTTTGGCCTTTCTGTCATAGTATTTGGCCATAGCTTCTCGTGTCTGTTGAAGTGATTGCCTTGCTTGTTCGTGGATCGTTCTTATCCAGTTTGCATAGAGTGTGGCTCCTGGATTATATGCCTCGCGTTCCTTCATCCATTCAGTTTGTGGGTGGAACCCATAGTTTGCGTAGAAAGGGGTTAGTCCATGTGCATTGGTTGCCGAGTTATTATAAGCATGTTCAGCTAACGGTAGGAGCTGGTACCAGTCATCCTGATCATAGTTGACGAAACTTCGCAAGTAACCTTCCAGCACTTGGTTGGTTCGCTCAGTTTGTCCATCTGTTTGGGGATGATATGCTGTAGACATCCTTCTTTTTATACTTAGTGTTTTGCACAAGGATTCCCAAAATTCTCCAGCGAACTTTAAATCCATATCCGAGACAATTTCTGTTGGTAAGCCATGTAGCTTCCATATTTCTTTTGTAAAGGCTGTAGCCATATCCTTTGCAGTAGCTGTTCCTTCTAATCCGATGAAGTGGGCCATTTTTGTAAACCGGTCGACCACTACCATAATTTGAGTACAGCCTTGACTTTGTGGTAATTGTGTAATGAAGTCGACTGATATTGATGCCCATGCTGCATGTGGTACTGACAGTGGTTGTAGTAGACCGTATTTCGCATGTCGTGGGGATTTGTTATGTTGACAATCATCGCACGACCGTACGTAATTGTTTACCCAATTTGCCAAGCCCTTCCAATAGAAGTCCCTCATAATTATCTCAAGGGTTTTTTCTTGCCCGAAGTGTCCCGCTATCTTAGCATTGTGACATCCTTCAGCTATTGTCGTATAAAGGGCTTGGTTATTTGATACAAATAGTCTTTGTTTGTAGTAGAGCAATTCATCGGATAGGGTCCAATCTTTTGGGAAAGGTTTGTATTGTCTCGTAGTTTTTCTAACTCGTTTCTTCTTTTAAGCCAATCTCTATCTTCCGTGATGGCTTTTTGGATCTGTTCCAGGAATTCCGGGTTGAATTGTTTGAGTTCCTTATGGGCTAGTATAGAGCTAGTCATGAGGGTTCGTTCAGGGATTTCGGCTGTGCCATACCAGTGTATATTCTGTTCCGCTAAGGCATGTAACTAGCTAACTACTGGCTCCAATTCCCGGATCGTAATAGCCCTTGTTGCGATGTCCGTACTGCCGAATCCCGATGCGCCCCTTTCAGTATCTTCTAGATTGTCTATTTCCATCATATCTGCAGTATTAATTTTTTCTATCACTAGCTGGGCAATTCGGTCGCCAGCTTTAATGTGACAGTCTGCGTCTTGATGATTGAATAGTAATACTTTGAGTTCGCCGGTATAATCCGCGTCGATTACTCCAGCACCTGTAGAAATACCACTTTTGACTGCTAGTCCACTTCTAGGAGCAATTCTTCCGTAGGTTCCGGTTGGGATTCCGATTGCGATTCTGGTTGCCACAATTAATTGTCCCCGTGCTGGAATTATATCCTCCTGCATCGCGTAGAGATCATGTCCCGCTGCCATCCGTGAACCCTTGGTTGGTAGCCTTGCTCTTGTATCTAACCGTTTTACTCGAATCACGGAGTTCGAGTTATTCCAGTTTGCTGTTTCCTGTATATCACCTGTGCTTATATCAACCAGTGAGCCACCTGCTATTAAGCGTATTTGAATTTCCCTTTTTGTAGTTCTTGTTACGGAACTAATTTGGAAATGTTTGGGTTTTAATATCGCCTGTTCGCGATGTGCAGCTCCCCCCTCAGAACGGTACTCTGGCCGTCTGCTGAGTGCATCAGGTTTACCTCCCCTTGTGCCTGGGCGGTAGACAATCCTGAAGTTGTAGTCTACCAACTTCTGCGCCCAACGGATTTGGCGTCTGCTCCAGACCTTCGAGGATAGGAAATATTGCAAGTTTTGGTGATGGGTATAAACCGTTATCGGTTTTTCAGTTCCAACAAGGTATTGACGCTATTCCTTGAATGCTTCTAGTATTGCCAGCAGTTTCTTATCATGGATCTCGTAATTTCGCTCTGCGGAATTTAGTTTGCGGGAGTGAAAAGCCACCGGATGCAGTTTTTTCTCCACAAACTGGGAAAGGATGCAACCTAAAGCGAAATCACTGGCATCCGTTTCCACCACCGTTGCTCTTTCTGGGAAAAAATGGTGTAAGATTGGGGCCGAAGTAAACCTTCTCTTAAGCTCCTGAAAGGCTTTTTCTTGTTCCGGACCTCACTGGAACTTCTTAGGATCGCCTTTCAATGTTTCTGTAATTGGAGCGCAAATCTTTGAGAAGTTTTCTATAAATCATCGGTAGAAGTTTGCAAATCCTTGGAATATTTGAACTTCCTTGACCGACGTAGGTGACCTCCAGTTTAACACTGAATCCACCTTTCGGGTACTCATAGATACCCCATCGACAGCTACCATGTAGCCTAAGAATTCCACCTCTTTAACGTGGAAAAAGGATTTCTTGATTGAAATCGCGAGTTGAAAATCTGTTAGTCTTTGTAACACTTTGGTTACCAGCTCGATATGTTCCTTCTCGTTTTTTGAATAGATGAGAATATCGTCCAAATAGCATAGGACCCCTTGGTCTAGGAATTCCCGGAGGACTCCCTTCATCATGTCCTGAAATGTAGCTGGAGCATTGGCTAATTCAAACGGCATGACCTTATATTCATAGTGTCCATAACGCGATCGGAAAGCTGTTTTCCATTCATCCCCTTTTTTAATTCGGATGAGGTTGTAGCCATCTTTTAAATCGATTTTTGAAAAGATACTAGCTCCTGCTACCTGATCACGTAATTTCGACATTAACGGTAGTGGATACTTGTTTAAGATAGTTATCTTATTTAAGTTTCGGTAGTCCACTACCAGTCGTAATCTTCCATCTGCTTTTGGTGTAAACAGGATTGGAGTACCGAAAGGTGATTGACTCTTCGTGATCTTTCCTTCCCGTAACATTTGGTCAAGGTATTCACATAACAACTTGAGTTGTTTGTCAGACAGAGGATAAATGGGTCCTCAAGAGGGTTTTGCTTCTTCGACTAATTTAATTTCATGGTCGAAAGTTCTCCTAGGTGCTAACTTTGCCGCAGTTTGGGGGAGAAATAGCTTTTTAAATTTCCAGTAGTGTTTTGGAACAGAATCGAAGTTGATTTCGTTAGGATCCTCTATAGTTCCAATTCTTCCCACTTGGATCGCATTTTCATCCCAGGCTACTGTCTGATCGTATTCGAACATATCTGCAATTCCTTCATCTTCTTCTTCCACGCAGTTCTTGCATTTGGAGTCTTTGAATTCCCACTTTGCGGGTTCTCCAATGTTGGATAAGGGGTGTTCTGGTGCCACCATCCGAAAGGGATTATCATCCCGTAATCAACTGCTGCTGCGATTTCGCACGCAACTTCAGACATATGTTTGTTGCGACCTATTTCAAGACAAATAGGATGCGTATAAAACTTTCCTCCGAACGGAGTTGATACTCCATCAAAGCCTTGAATATTGACCGGATTTGGTCTCTCTGTGAACGGGATTCATAATTCCTTTACGAGTACTTTGTTGATCAGGAACACGTTGGATCCTGAATCAAGTAGTATTCTTATTTGGTAGCGCTGACGTTTTGGGTTCATAATGTGGATAAAAGCACGTCGCTCAGGACAGCTATATCTTGTAGGTTTTGGTGCACTAAAAGCACGTTTCTTTGGATGAGGTGTCGAACCGTCGTTTTGTCGTTTCGACATGTCTGAGGCGTGATAACAACTAGGGTGTTTGTTACCGCGCCTGCACAGTTTTGACCATTCAGGTCTCCTCAGACAAACTTTGTCTCCTTTTGGTATATTGGGCAGCCCACTACTAGCGGTCTTTATCCCCTGCCGAGGGGTTCCCATACCTTCCACTTTATACTTCCTGTGGAACCAATCTAGGGGGTCTCTGCCATCGTCCAGATATCATGGAAACAAAGGCCGGGTGCGTAGGGCTGGTCGGCTGTCTCTTTGATAACCTTTCCGGGCTTATTCTCCACCCTAGCTTAACGGTAGACAGTGTCCTCATTTTATCGAGTTCCGTTTGGTACCAGCGCGGCACCTAAGAAGCAGTAACTAAAGGTAAGGTCTAGAGCTCTTGTACCTATTTCTCATATAGATCGAAGATGTGCTTCGCTCATCCTCTAGATCCTTCATCTTAGCCCTACTGTCGCTTCCTTCGGAACCCTTAGTGCTGTCTGTTTCCTGTCTAGGCTTTGATCCTTATCGGAGACCTTTCAGTATCCAGGTCACGTGCCTGACTACCCTAACGTTCATGCATTAGGTCATTAGACTAAGCTTGTGTCACTCTCTTGGGAAGCATAGAGGCACCGCCAATGCACACATTGCTCTTTATTAATCCCCTTGTCCTTGCGGCAAGAAGGACGCGTGTACTCCCACTCAGATCATGATCGCAAGGTCGTTTTCTTCGCTTCGACGTCCCCTTAATTTGCCGTTGATTTCGATTCCTAGAGAGTATGTCTCTTCTAAACTACCCGAACACCGTAGTTGTCGGTACCAATGAGATGACTTAAGTCATCTCTTCGTCATCGCCGAGTTCCCAGAGTTTATTACCTCTTGGAACTTGGGCGGTGGAAATCTTTCTGGGACAGTTGACTGTTGCCACCCTTCTAGGCCTTAGTGTCCTAAATGGTCGGTCATCTGCCCTTGTTCTAGATACCTGAATTTGTCCCCAGCAGGTTTTGTAGTCGTGATTTTTCTTACCACAACAAGTACAATTGCCATCCCGCTTTCTTTCATCGATAGTTGACTGAGGGATTCCTTCATGGGCAGTTTTGAAGTTTGTGTGTGTTAACTTCGTAGTTCCAGCAGATTTCTTTACAGATTTATTGGTTTCCGGTCCCCGTTTCCTTTTCTTGGAGGGACCACCTCCTTTTATGAAGGGTTTCTCCCTTTTTGTTTGAATTTTGTCCGCAGGTTTCTTATCTGAAAACGTCCTTACGGGTTTTGATTTGTCCCGGTCTAGGTGGTCCCGTTTCTGTTGTTCCTACTCATCCCTTCCTGCTTCCCGGACTGCTTTTTCCCATTCGGCATCGGTAACAAATTTGTTTAAGGAGAGTCGCCACCTAACCTTGGAGGGCAATTTCCTATCACATGCCATTCGCCAGGCTGGTCCCGTTAATCGGGCGTGGAGATTAAGATTATGCATTTTCCCCATGAATGTCTGAATATCTTTTTTGTACTCCACAGATTCCATATCCTGTATGGCCTTTCGTCCTTCTTCGAGAGGGGCGTATCGACTAGTGAATTCATGCTCAAAGCGAGTCCAGGAAGATAGTTCCGGATCTTGTTCTTCTCCTCGGAGACCATCCATTACGCGTCGGTACCATACAGCTATTGGGCTGACCTGATCCCCTTTTGTCCTTCCCAAGGCGTAAATAATGCGTTCTTGATCATCATCCCAGATTCTTGGGTTCCATTCGAAGTAGTCTACACATTGGGTTAACCAATGGTAAATACATTGGCTGGCCTTTGCTTCGAAAAATGGGGGCGGGTCTGCCAGTCGTTTAACTGTTTGAGCCAATACTTCTGCAACTACATCAGCTGTTCCACGCTGTTCGTGGGTTAATCCCCGTTTGAATCTGGATGGCCCTCCTCCACGTTTTCCTTTGTTTCTATCGTCATCTTCGTCATCACTTCCACCATCCGGGTCGCCACCCGGTATTAGAAAGGTTGGAGGTTCTCCTTCTCTTTGTTTCCCCTTGTCTCGAGAAGGGATTTCTTCAAGTTCCCCCCGTTCTGCAGTCTCTTTCCATTCCTCTGGGACTGATTCCAACAAAGCGTGCTGACCACCTGGTTGTCCGCTATCTAGTGCCTTAAGCTTGTTAAGAACTAGTGATAGGGTATCGGATATGTGGGTTTGGTCCTTTTGGATGGTACGGGTAAAGTCACTATACCGTTCTGAGTCCCTATCTTGCCTTGCAGCCAAATTGGATATCAGGGTTCGCATTGCGGTATTTTGCTGGGTCTGTTGTGCTCTGAACTCTTGGAAGGCAAGTTCCAGGGTGAGGTCTCGTTCTAGAGCTTCTCGCTGCAGTTGGGTGGTTACTCCTTCGTGATGTTCTTGCCGTACATCTTATGTAGCTAACTTGGCGGCAATTTCCCTATTGATCCTTTCTTGGATTTCTCGAACATTTGCTTCTACCATTGTACACTGACGTAACATAATAGCAATGTCATTGTCATGTATATCTTGTCCTTCCAACAATGGTTGCTGGACAGCTATCAGTCCTCGTGTATTGGTTTGAGAATCTGCTAATAGCGTGTCAAATGCAATATTGGCAGTATCAATACTGGTTGATATGTCTTGTCGGATTTGACCTATGATAATTCCTACCCTAGCGGCAAGTCTTGCAAGATCTGCTGCATGGGTATTTGGACGTGGTGTGGTAGATCGTGAAGCAGGAGAAGGGGCTCTTGAGAATGGAGGGACACTGTGAGCCCTGCCCTCTTGTCCACCAATAGGTTTCCGAAGAGCGGGAGGAAGTGAGGAAGAATGGCTGAAACTTGTAGAGTGATCATCTCCTGAGGTATCCTTTGGTTCTCCTGGGAGGATCTGCTTAGGAGGTTGAGCCATCTCTCTTGCTCGTTTGAGAGCTTCTTTTTCTCATAGACAGGCTATGAAGCCCGCGTTTTGGGACGTTTCCGTTTAAGTAGAATATGCGGCGGGACACTTGGTGTCCTGTCCGCGTCGTGCGGTAGGAGGAGATAGATTTTAATGAGAGTTCGGATGAGTTCCGAGTCTCCACGCTAGAGGTATAGTAGCAGAGAATCTGCTGCTAAGAGAACTTTCCTCGCTGGTATCCCAGTCAAGGAAGGGTTTCCAACTGAATTCTGGTCCGTACCAGGTTTCGTATATTTTTTGGAATTGTTCCTCCGTAGGAACTAGGTTGGGGTCGGTATACCACAAAGGAGCTTCTTGTAACAGAAATGGCACTTCTGAAAGCTCGAACTGGGTAGAAAACACTTGACCAATAGATGGTAAGTGAATCTTAGTCGGTGGTTCGAAAATTGAATTGGTTCGGGATAGTTCTCCAATAGTATCTAGGCCGACCGTAGTATTAAGTACTTCACCGAAAGTGTGAATCGAACACATGCAAGTGGTAACCGATTAGAGCGCCTTGGTAACAAGGAGATCTAACAATATACTGTTAGGCGGAGACAACCCGATAGACTTCAGGGTTGTCTAGGCCGATCGAGATTCGTTTTTATAGACGGAGATTGTCTAGGAAGGCTCGGACTTCACTCATTTCGTTTATGACTACTAAGAGCGAAGTAAAGTAAAGTCAAGTAAAATCGTAAAAACAATATTATATTGTTAAGGTCTCTTCTCCGTTGCTTGATGATGTCTAAAGCTTGCGAGGCACTTCGATATTTATATTCCGCATCTGAGTGTTCGCGGACTACATCTAAATAACATACAACCATGTACCTTTTTCCAATATAACTCGCAACATCGGGTTTTCTTCCAAGGTGCGAACACCTGGAGACCCTGAAAATCATCACACCCTCTTTGATAATTATAATATGACTATTTGGAAGTCATACTATTTCCAATAGTAATTATCCGATGGTGAGAGTCTTTTTTAGACAAATGGCCCAATTCTCAAGTCGAACTGTGTTGGCTCCAATCGTCTCCCTTGTCGATGAAATGATCAGTTCCATCTGCGTGTCGCATCTGCGAAGATAGTTGTTATTACCGACTTTCTAGGTCATCTAACTTCAACTCTTCATAACTCCATACCCAACCGATCGATCTTTTCCGGAGGACTTCCTACTTTCCTGCAGGAAGCCTTTCCATAGGGTTAGTAGATAATCCCTGGGTCGGTAACCCTTGGTTACCGTGGGTAACAGGATTCTGGTTACTGTCACCGGTTTGGGAGTCACCCCCTCGGTTGCAGTATATACCGGAACCTAGTTGTAACACTCCTCGAACTCCATTGGGTTCGATGGTAGTATTCTTAGGAGTTCCAGACTCTTCTGGTTATTGTAGGGTGGATGTGAATGTATTGGTCTTTCATTAAGATCCTTTACTATTCATTATCATCTCTTTGCGCGAAAACGTCCCGTTACTTGCAGCCGATGCCAAAGATATCTCGTTCTTGAAGCCTAGTAACTTTCTGGATAGTTGACGGATTCACTCCGTTATACTTCCCAGACCTAGCCGAAGGTCCCCTCTTATATAACCTGCGAACAGGATCCGGTCGGATGGACGGCAGCGACGTATACGGTGTTATTTTAACACCTTCGATTCTGTGGTATAATACTCACAGGACGCAACTTAGATCGATATGTATGATGACGCACGGGCCCCGTAAGGGGGCCGGAGGGGAGTGTTGGAGACCTGAGATTTCGATTTCGGGAGAGGTTACCCTACCTAGGGTGGTTCCTAGGTATCGGATCTCGGTATTCCTAACACCTACACACTAGCCACCACAGAACCCATCCAGCCCCCCAGACCCTCAGAGAGATTAACTATCCAATAGCCAGAGCACAGCTCATACTTAGCCCCATCAGGCAGCTACTGGTCTTGGTCACACTAACAGAGCCACAAACCCGAGCCCCTTGTAGCTGAAGGGGTTCCGCCAGCCACAGCCAGGAGCTACACAGGAGGCAGCAGCAATAGTTAAAGGCATCAGTACCGGCCACATCATCTAACTCAGTCAAACCGAAGTCTAACCAAGTCAGGAAAGAGTTGGCAGAGCCAGCTAAAGCCAGCCCTACAGGTCCAGCAATAGAAACATATCGAATGACCAACAAGAGGTGCCCCCAACTGATGTGATAAGAAGGGAGAGGGAAAGCCACCAGAAGCAGACAAACAGAAGGTAGGCCCCCCTTGCAATGGGTAAAGCGGCCAACCACAATCCACAACTAAACCACCCAAATGTATAGACAATGTGAGTGTCTGGTAGCCAATCATCCCATACTATCCCAGGCAGTAATGAAAAATCACGCTAGTAGGTAAGTTTTTTTAGGGCCAAAGCCATTCCCATTCAGGCCAGAAGGAGACATCTGACTGAATCACTGTAAATGCCCCAAGGACAAAACTGCAAAGGAATTGCGGTAAACAACATGATAGGATTCGGGCCGTAGAAACGTAACTTAATGGGAAGGAGCGGGGCAGGGACTGCCCTGCTACCTGA
>NW_003298805.1:231718-241860 GCF_000151645.1 Tuber melanosporum | reverse complement strand
ATAAGCACATGGCATACTTGCAAGGCGCACTTGCAGGGCATACTCACCAGACCCATATCCTATGACTCATATTCGAGTCATGTGTAAAACCTATCCAATCAAATCATATGACCCAAATGTGTCATATTCACAAAAAAAATAACATACCTTTGACTCTGAATTATGCGTCATGTGAAAATTCTTTCTGTGCCAAGCCACATTCATGACAGATAATTAGATTACCTTTCTGTCTAGTAGAACAAAGAACCACTGCACCTCTTCAGATAATTCACTCTGATATATGCAGAACAATAAAGCAAAAGTCTCTTGGAGTAAGTTCATATTTCCTACTCTTTATAGATAATTATAGCAAATTCACTGCAGTTTATTTCCTTAAGAGAAGGAGCATAGCTGCAGGATGCTTCAAGAACTACAAAGTACAGGTTGAGAAATTGGATTAGGACAAAGAAAATAGATTCAAGATTAAGGCTGTGAGGACTGCTAGGGTAGGAGAGTTCACCGGAGCTGCTTTTGTTAGTGAACTAGAGAGGTCAGGGATAGAGGCTCACATTACCGTTCCTTATACACCACAGGAAGATGGTAAGTCGGAAAATTGCAACAGAGTATTGGTTGGCTGCACAAACTCCTTGATTCAACACGCTAGAGCACCAAAATTATATTGGGCAGAAGCGTTACAGATTGCAGTATATCTAAAGAATATCTCACTAACTAAAGACATTCATAGTCGTGATGCCATACTATTGGAGCTCTGGTTTAGCAAGAAACCTCCAGTTGAACACCTGCAAGTATGGAGCTACACTGCCTATTCCTACATTCATGCTTCGCAAAGAAGTGGCAGCCAGTAGAGTGTACAAGCTGAACGACTAATATTTGTTGGATATACAATAACCACCAAACAATACAGATTGTATAATTCAAAAACAAAGACTTACACCAAACTGCGAGATGTTGTATTCTATGAAGATGCTCCTTTCTTTCAACAAAGTACTCAACAAATCTTTCTACTATTTACCAAGCCATATAAGAAATCAGATCTAAGTTCTCCTATTTGGCCACCTCCTAAGACTTAGTCAAAAGATTATAAGAAATTGGGAAATGGCAAATCCTTTAATTCTGCACAGTTGACACCTAACACAAGTTCTCCTATACTATTAGCTCTACCAGTAAAGAATGAAGAAGGCTCAGTGACCTTGAAGCAGAGAAGGATTAGAGCTATAGAGTCGCTACATGCAAATCTTGGTGCCAATTGGGAAAATCAGCACAGTGAAGACCAGAGATTAACATCTGGTAGAACCTTGAGTAGCTGGATGACTCGATTCAGCAGAATAGAATATCAAGCCAAAATCGACATATTTTACAATAAGAAGAACAATCTGATATTGATGCAGCAATCTCAGTTCTTCAAACAGACTTTGTTTTTATGGTTAATGCAAGACCAAGTTGTATTGGAGATGCTTTGAAGAGTCAAGATCAAAAGAAATAGGTTAAGGTGATTAACAGTGAACTAGAGTCAATAGAGAATCATCAAACATGGGAGGTAGTGGACTCAGGACAACTACTTATAGAAATCAAGCCAATTAGTTCCTGCATGGTACTATAGCAAAAGGTTAGTGAGGACAGTAAAATAGCAAGGTACAAAGCAAGACTTGTTGCTAACGGTTTCCCCTAACATCCTGGGATTGACTTTACTGAGACCTATTCACCTACAATTTCTTACCCTACAATACAACTTGTTTTGTCGAAAGCTACTGGAGAAGACAAGGAGATAGTTCAATTGGATATTGTGACTGCATTCCTAGAAAGTTAGATCATAGAATATATCTACCTCCGTCTACTAAATGAATTCACAGTTGCAGGTGATAGAACTGTAAAGTTACAGGAACCCAAGAGAGGAGATAAAGAAGAAAAAAATACGGTGGTAGTTGTGAAGTTAAAGAAAAGTCTTTATCATCTCAAACAAGCACCATATAGTTAGTACCACACTCTTCAGTCATACTTTACACAACAGATAAGAATGAGTTCTTTCAAGTACGAAGCCAGGATACACACCACTACATCAGGAGTAAACATTATTGTATAAGTAGACAACTTACTTCTGATTAGTACTCCAACTAAAATTGTCAATATGCAGATCCAAATTCAAGAACGATTTCAGATAAAGGACTTGGATAATGTAAAGTTCTTCCTTAGTATACTGATAGAATGAGATCGAAATGAGAAATGCCTTTTTCTCAGTCAGGAAGTCAATTTGGAGATGGTGTTGCACCATTTTTCAATAACAAACTGTAAAGGTTGTACTACTCCTCTGAATCCCAAAACCATACTGCACCAAAAGACAAACCAGGAGCTAGGGACAGACCAACAGATATATCAGGAAGCAGTTGGAAGCTTGATATATGCGACAATCACAACACACCCAGACCTTGCCTATGCAGTTAGGCTTGTGGGACATTTTTCTGCTAAACCCTTACAATTACATCAGCAAGCTATCAAGAAAATCCTGAGATATATTCAAAAGACAAAGAAATATCACCTACAACTGGGATGGAGTACTTCACAGAATGGGAATAGATGTACGAAGCTGAAGGATTTAACACGCTTAGTCTTTATGGATGCTGACTTTATGGGGGAGGAGGATGGCTTAAAATCTGCTACTGGATTGGGAATTTAAGATCAATATGGGGCAGTAGTAAATTGGAGATATTTTAAGCAGCGAACTGTGGTAAAGTTAATGTTGGATGCAGAATTTAATACAATATCTCTTGCTGCAGAAGAAGGAATTTGATTGAGAATGCTACTTGAAGAATTATATTCTAATTCAAATATACTTCAATACCCACTCATTTCACTTTTCAATAACAACCAAGCCTGTATCTCTAGACTAACATATGCACAGTTTAGACCATCAACCTGTCATGTTAGTGTTAACTATTTCTGGTTAAAGGAAATCATTACATGGAGGGAGATAGATATAAAGTGTTTATGAACAGATAATATGTTAGCTGATGGATTTACAAAATCTCTGGAAAAAGTAAAGCATGACCGGTATGTGGCAATCCTTGAAATGGATTAGTTATTAAAGATAGAAGTTACCAGTATATTGGAAATATGGGGAAAAGCATATCACTATTATTATTATTATTATTTTTACGTCTATATATTCTGTGTATATGAAGTTCAAGTTAAAAATACTGAAGGGATTAGGGGAAGTAATGGTGATATAATTCCATAAGTAGTTAGTTGTTTGTATTCACAGAGTGAGAGAAGATGATTGTCTGTTGTAGTGTTAGGGCTACTGGTTAGGAGTTGTTCCATAGTATTAGTATAGTTTGTAACTAGGCATACCCACAAACTTGTAGTAAATCTCTACTCATAAATGTTATGCTTTTCTGAGAACAAGCCGCCTCTACATACACCCCTGAATACAATTACACGTAATCCTCATAACTCACCACTCAGCTCACCTCACAGATCTGTTGTGAAACTGTGTGATCCTCATTTCCCACCATCAGCAAGCTCCGAGGTATACCTTTACTGACATGGTATGCTCTGGAGACGTAACAGTAGAAGCGAAAATGGACTAACTGACAGGAAGTCCATTGCCTAATCCACTAGCACAAGTTCAGGAGACATCTCCAGGCCACCAGAAAGTCTGACAGGAGGTTAATATCAATGTTATTAAATCCTCCTTTGACGTCCATTGATAAGATTTATCATTTATAACCCGTGTGTTATGCCGCAAGAACTTAAAGACTACTACAATAGCATCATAAACCCCTCACTTCTAGTGGGACGGAACTGTGTTTCTCCCAGATCAAGATAAGTAGCCAACCTTAACAGGACCAGACATTCCGCAACCTTTGCTGGTATCGCAAGGAGATGTATCATCCTCTAAGACTTAACAATATCATACCTGGATTTATCTAGCTTAGGTATGCGCACCACCTCAGCCCTATGCCAGTCTGGAATATTGTGTTATAGCCTATAATCAACCAGGCATCGCAATGTTGTCACATCTCTTCACTTCCAAAATCATAGAAAGGAACAGTCATTATTATCTTCTCCTAGACCCATATTTGTATGGGACCTGACGAGGGCAATTTCCATCTCTTAAGCCCTATCCATGTCAATCTCAGAGTTCTCCTAAGTAGTGGGGTCGATAGGAGATAACTGTTGTATAATCAGGTCGCTAATGTTTGAATGTGTAGTAGCATAAGACCCATCTGGACAGGATATGGAGGACAGAGTTTGCTTAGCTTACAGCTTCTGTACTAACGGAAAGATGTCTGGATCCTGGCTCCTGGCTATTTTTGATCTGATGCGCTTGAACCTAGTCCTCAACAGGCATGCCTGGTAAACACATCTACCCAGCTTGTAGTACTCCATCCTGTCTGCTCTGTGTTTAGAGTATTGACACAGCCAAGCTATATCTATCCTCATTCTTCCTAACTCCAGTGTCCACTACTTGCACTGATCTCTGCCAACTGAGGCCCTTTGGGAGTGCATCCACTACACTTCTTACTCCTTCTCACAACCTTCCATCTTCTACTTCTTATACAGCGTCCAACTGTTTTCCAACCTTTTCTCAGACTACCTTCTTCCAAGCTGGTCTTCAATGCATAATGTTATCAGGGAGATCAACCACTAGCTTGAGGACTTGAGTACTATACTCGTAGCTAGCAGCATTCAGGTACCAATATCTAACGTACAGCATCCAGTACAGGCAAAGGTCGATTGTGGAAATGTTGGGGAAGGTTGACACTATTGGTAGGACCATGTTCATATCACGAGTCAGGACTGTGAACCACTACTTCTGCCACCACCCACCCAAGTTGTTATAGTCTTTATTAGGATTCCAGTCTTAATGTCTGGCATTGAAGTCACCAAACGCAATGTCCAGTTCACCAAGTTCATCCAACCAGCCAACAAACCCCTCTTTGGTATAACCAAGTCGAAAGTAAACTCCAGCAAGTACCTTTTTCACCCCTTTTTCCCAATAACCAATATGGGTACAGCTTTTCTCATGTCCAACCATTTCAAAAATCCCACAAATATGGGACCGAACAAATAACTCAATACCTGACCTCTTAATAAAAGAAAACAAATCCCACCTATCAATATCTATAGTTACATGTTGTCTCACCAGATCAACCTGAGGTTCAATAATAATAAAAAATCAACATAGGAAAACAAATCAAATGACAGCATCCAATTTCGACTACTCCTCTTCACATTTAATACCAATTTCGTAATAAGTATTAAAAAGGGGCCTCAAATGATCTACTCGGGCTGCAATAGCCAGAGGCATAGGAGGAACCACTATCCTGATCCCAAGCAATCCAAAATGTGTCTTTCTTGCTGAGTTTAGTGGTGGCAGTAGTTTTTAAAATCCCAAGCGCTGGGCAGAGGGAGGGGGAGGGTCTCTCTGATTCTTTACTCTTAGCCTTGTCTGTCTCACTATTCAGGCCTTTATTTTTCCTATCACTACTTACCTCAATCAGCCTGTGTGTCGGGGACCTTCTACAACTACGGTATCTTCTTCTGGACATACTTGTCTGAGTCACCTGTTGCTTCAGTTTCTTGGTAGGTTCCACTGATGTGGCTACTCCCTACCTGGTAGGCAAGGAAGGTAGTACTAGGGATGACAATTTGACTCCTAGGCATTATTCGTATCTAGTGAAGTGGTCTGTCTGGTCAGAGAGCTAGTATTGTCTCCTAATGTGTCTACAAGCCTGGCTCACACCTCCAAGGCCTGCAAGGCCTGCAAGCTTGTTGCACATATGTTCCCAGGAGAAGTATTCTCGGAAGCAAAAATGGCAGTGGAGGGGACGACCACATGTGGCCTCAAAATGGCCAGTCTTCAAACACTTAACACATACATTAAGGGGTCTGTGTTCCTCAAAGACTTGGACATTGAGGGCCCCTTCTTGTAACCAAATCTTTCCATCAGCCAGTCTTTCCTTTATGGCCTCATTCTTTTTGAGTACAAAGTAAATACCACATGTAGTAGCATTGGCCTGTTTCCTTGCCTAGATGGACCCTATAATATCAGGCTGGCAAATTGTAACTATACCAGTATTGGATTACTCCAAGTCAGTGTAGAGGTCATCAAAGGCTACACTCCCAGTCCAACCTTCAACCCTCCAAATTAATTCTTGTCCTATGTTAGCAAGTGTGACACTCGAAACAAATATCTTTACCTTTTCCAGATTCTACTGGAACTCAAGCTACGGGAGCGACAATTCCCTAAACAGGTCAAGATTGGCCTTGTTGAGCCGGTTACTTAACTCAGTAATGGAGTGCACCACTGGGGTCAGGAAGATGCATCCAATCTCACTTCAGACATGCCCAGCATAGATATCAGGAGCATTACCCCAAATCTTTCCTTGGTTGGAGAAGGTCATATTCATCCTTTTCCAGATTGCCTCGATGTCAGCACCCTTTGTTAGGACAACCTCCTTGCCGGTAGGAAACTACATGGTGATATGCATACCTCCAGTGTCTGGGATCGGTGATGACTATGGTAGTGCTGGTACTGAGTTGAGTGGATCGGGAGGCCCAATCTGGACCAGTCAGTACTCTCGCCGTGCTGGAGCTATGGCTATCTTGACGCTAGCCAAGGCCACGTGTCCAGACCGAACTGGTGGAGTAACAGGTACAGTATCTATGGGAGCCAGTTCCTGTCTGTCAGTGCTGTTCCTTAGAGTTTTGGCCAGGGTCATCGATTCTTTATCACTCCCAGATTCTCTGGCAGCCTTTTTTCTCCTTCTGACCATACCACTTAGGCACCGGCCACATCTCCTTTCCATCTTCTTCTCTTCTCCCCCTCCATCTTCTTTCTCCCAGTGGCCAGACTTGCCTTCACCACCACGAGCCACACCCAGAATTACCTCCCCTTCCCTGGGGGCACTGTCACTGCTAGACTAGTAGCAGGAGGCTACTGATATGGGGCGGAGGGAGGGTGCCTGTGTTTCTTGAGTGGTGGGAGGTTTGGGCACATAGGCCAGCCGTTTCACTGCCTCCCTAAAGAAGTCTTTAGCAGTAGGAGCCGCTGTCATAATCTTCTTTCCCTTAGAGTAGGCAGGGAGTGGTGGTGTCCCAGAAGAAACAAAGTGTGTATTGCAGGATACAGTAGACGAGGTCAACGGCAGGAGGACAACTTACCATGTAGGATCTCTGTTTCTTCCTCTTATCTGCCGACAATATTAGTCAGTGCCTTTACCACACATTTAAGTAGTTGTACCTGGCTCCCGTAATTCACCGCATATTCTCATCCTTCATTACCAAATGAAGGAGCATCATCCATCCAAGTCCAAATATCATATATCATGACATCCTCAATCGATCCAGATTCCGAGAAGAGGAGGGGCTGAGTATTGCCAGAGGAGATATCCTCCAGGTCTTCCAACATGGATCCAATTATACTACCTGAGTGAAGTCCTGGGAAGGAAGTCCTACCTGCATCCAATATATCACAAACGCCTACCATGATCAAGTCCACCTGAGCCACAGCAGCGTCAGTGGCCTTGGGCTGAGTATCTGGGAGTCGAACTTCCAGCGGGGTTTGGGTGTTTTGTAGGATTTCATGTGTGTAACCAGTATGGGTACTCAGCTATTGGTTTTGTTTTATGTTTTTTTTTAAGTATCGCTTTGATACTTGGTTTGTTTTAAGTATCGTTTGATACTTGGTTTTGTTTTATGTTTTGTTTTAAGTATCGCTTTGATACTTGGTTTGTTTTAAGTATCGCTTTGATACTTGGTTTGTTTTAAGTATCGTTTAATACTTGGTTTTGTTTTATGTTTTGTTTTAAGTATCGCTTTGATACTTAATTTGTTTTAAGTATTGTTTGATACTTGGTTTTGTTTTATGTTTTGCTTTAAGTATCGTTTGATACTTGGTTTTGTTTTATGTTTTGTTTTAAGTATCGCTTTGATACTTGGTTTGTTTTAAGTATCGTTTGATACTTGGTTTTGTTTTATGTTTTGTTTTAAGTATCGTTTTGATACTTAAGGAGTTTTACCAAAGAGTATCAATTGATACCTTTGATTAGTTTCATTCATAGACATGAACAGATTTGTGTATGTAAAGACCACCTGTTTCTACGATAGAAAAGGCAGACTTCGACAGACAGTATTTCAATATACTTGGTTGAACGGTTACTTCTTTGTTCCCCAGTACACCCTCGAAGCCTCCTTTAGTTCTCAGCTCTCGCCTCCTCTCTGGAAGAGCAGGCCACCTGCCAACTATCGTATCTATTTCCGATAACGTGATTAGCACCTTGTGAATACGTTACAATGTGAGCCTTGCATACATTCATTGGGTGACAAAATCCAACTTTCGTCAAAGGCTAGTGGTGATGATACCATTGCCAGAGAGGGAGCGTGGATACTGTCACTCAGGCCAGTCGCATTAGAGTTGTGTCCCTCATCCAGTCCCAGGGGAGTATCCCTGGCCAATACCTCAGAGGTGGGTAGGATATTCTCAGATACCAAGAGAGGCGGAGAGGGAATTGTGGCCTCAATCATCAATGAGAGTACTACAGGGGGGGAATGGCTAGATGCCGGTAATAAATGTCAAGGGGCAGGCCAGGGAGGGCAGGTACGATTTGGTTCTTTTCTCCCTTATCAACATTGATGGCTCTTGAAAAATTGAGGGCCAAGTATTGGGATAGCTGATCATTTAGTAGGGGATGCCGACCATGTACAGTAGCACATTCTAATAGCAGGTGAGATGTAGTTCTCATCCTCCAAGGCATCTAGTTTGAAATTAGAGGTCTTGTAGAGAGCCCTTTTGTCATGTGACATCTCAGCTAGGAAGGAGGGGGTATCAGAGCTAGTCTCACGGGTAGGGACCTAGCGACCAAAACTGACTATCTTGCTTTGGATTACTCTAGCACGAGGAGGGGTAGTAGACCAAGAACTGGCCTCGACCGTAGTTATAACCGAGCCTTCTTTGGCTAGAGGGATTGAGGATTCAGGCCCAACAGCCTGAAAATCTTTAGGAGGTAAAGCTACTGAGGAAAGAGAATATTCCGAGCCATGATCGGAGTTGAACCAAATGAAGAGTCCCATGATAGTATCCTTGTTCAAGCCATATGTAGCTGAATGGCCACTCTCTATTAGGAATCCTCTATCCAGTACCTGCACTTCTTTCATCATGGCAACCGTCACATCAGTAACCATCTGCTGAACCAAATCATCAAACTGTGGGTTCACTGCATTCTGACACCCATAACTGTGGTGAAACTATAGGAAATTAAAGTTTCCTCTATGTGCAACGTACAACCATGTAGTTATAGGGATGAGGTCACAGTAAGCCTCAGAAGTAGGCGCAAGAGACAAGGCTGCACAGGCCATTTCAAGTAAGGAGGAAGGGTTGGAGTAGAACCAAACAGGTGAAGACATCCTCAAAGAGGGGGAAGAATCCATGAAAGAGAAGGCTGTTGAAGACACCATCCTCATCCAAGACTACACTCAGTGATTACCAGGACTAGGCCGCAGATATCTTACACTGATATACTTTTTAAGCAACAACTAACTTCTAACTGACTATCTAAACAAACAAATACAAACAAGTAATAGTGATGAAGTATTTATCATGAGCAAAATAAGGTAAAGTATTTGTTATGCTCACTTCCAACATGGAGTGCAAGAAGTAGGAAAAGTACTTAGAACAAAGTGTGAGGAGCCTATCCTCCTCAGCGTACCAGCCTCCTTATATAGTACTCTTCCTGCCCTAAGTTATATGACCTCAAGTGGTCACATCCATAAAACCAAATTATAACAAACTAGTCATAGGACTAAAATGGTCACATGCGCAAAACCAATGACCTGCTAGCAAGGTCATATGCAAAAACTCAAAAACCAATCATAATACAATTAACAAGTCATATGACACAAAGTGGTCACATGTATGAAACCCATGACCTTACAATGAGGTCATGTGGGAAATATAAAGCATATGTACAAGGTATACCCGCAAGGCATACTTGCAAGGCACATCTGTCAGGTGCACTTCCCAAGACTCATATTTGAGTCATGTGTAATATATAACAAATCATATCATAACAAGTCATATGACCAGAATGAGTCATATGCGCAAAACAATAACATACCTATAACTCATAATCTTGAGTCATTTG
>NW_003298805.1:225833-231569 GCF_000151645.1 Tuber melanosporum | reverse complement strand
GAGGCTCCCGTTCTCTATTGGCGGGTCATGGTATTGTACTACTTGTATGGCTTAACTAGTTGGGTGTATTTGGCCTTAGTGCTCATCACCAGCCATCGACTTCCAGGGCAATTATTTATAAACTGCAACTTGGCAGTTACGTAGGCAGTAGTTAATTTTCTTTATGGCCTTTTTTGGGCAATGTAGTTTATGCGTAGATATTGTCCTTATACTTTCCTGCCAAACTTGTTTGACTTTCTTTTAATTGGCTACGTGTAGTTAGTAGAAGAGGGGTTTTTCTGATGCCGAATCTTCCTGAGTATATGGTTGACTTCTAAGTAAGACCCCTTCGTGTTTAGGTTGTGAGGTCTATGGACCAGGTACCTGAGTTGACCGTCTTTGGAGTGTGTAAGGTTGTGCCCATACTAGAGGGTCTTGGGGGTACGGGTTTTCTCTTCATCTCGGGGGGAGGGGTTTTCTTAATGCCATAGCTAGTACTACATGCGATGTTCTTGTACCTTAAATAAGGAATTCAATGAGCATAGAAATAAAAACAATAAAAATAAAAGTTGAATCAATACTTTTCAAACATCTTTCATAATACTATGTAAGAAAAGAAGTCTTACTTACAGGAGGTAATGGGAGGACGAGACAATTGTCCTTATCAGAAGCAATAACAAAGATAAGAGCTCTCTGAGCTATCAAGATATTAAGACAAAATTGGAGGTAAGGTCATTACCTGTTGAAGAACTAACAAAGAAGGAGTAGGATCATTACACACACTTTATTGCTACTATTTTCCTCCTACATAGTTTACCTACACCATAGTTAACTATTGTAGGCTATCCATCCTCCCTTCTGCTTTCTTGAGAGTTCCTGTCTAGAGGTATAGTTTTTTTACTACAGTTTCTCCAATCTTTGCTTCACTTGTTCTCTGTCCACTTTATGAGGGAGTTATCTGGGCCTCACCCAGTAGTTCTGTCTTGCTTAAAGGGCTCACTTAGCTTTAGCATGGTCAGCTTCCTCTCTTCATTTCCCATCTGTGCTGACAGTGGTGGACTTCGTTCTTTCTACTTATACAATTCCAGTTAGGAAACACCCAGCTAGTAACTTTAGATACTCTCTTACCATAAGATTTGACCATTCTCTCCTAGTCTCTCAATTCAAGTTACAGTCTCCTTTCTCCCCTTACCATTCCCTTTCCATACTACTGGTAAGATCTTTTCTGCTAAGAGATACTATCTCGTGGAGAACAAAAAACTACAAGAGACGTGTAGTAATACGATAACAGTTCAGTTATCTGGTCAAACTTGCTCTGCAGCCTCTGGCCCTCCCTCCACCTCCTCAGATTGATTGTATCTACTACCATCCTACTGCTTCCCCTCCTTTTAACTGCTATCCTAGTACCCCAACTCTCCACCATATAGTTTTCTGGGAATTTGGCCTACTACCTGCCCATACCCAATCTTTGACTGGCACCCTACTGCCAAGCAGCATGTCTTCTACTAAAATATCCACTTCTTGGATCTAATACTATAACCCAATTTCTCATCTCATGTACCTCAGTATTGCACTTTTTCCTAGGTTCAGCAGGCTATGGGCATTGGCCTTTGGGCCTCTCACTGGACCCAGACATTTTGGGAGCGGTTTTATACATGAAAGTTTAGTGACAGTGGGCTAAGGTTTACTTTCTTTTGTAATTTGTTGGTAGTTTACAGGTAGAGATTTTCCTTATACTTTCCTGTCCAGCTTGTTTGATTTCCTTTCTACTAGCTACAGGTAGTTAGTGGAAGGGTTTTCTTTCAGGAGAAGAATCTTCTTAGACATTCAAGATTGATTGTCTTCTAGGTGAGACCCCATTACATTCAAGTCATGAGGTCTACAGAGTGGATACCTGAGTTGATTGTCCATGGAGTATGTGCAGTTAGGACCATACTACTGAGTCTTGAGGGCACAGGTTTTCTCTTTGTCCAAGGGGGATACGGTTTTATTTACACCTTAGCTACCCCTATATCCCATTTTCTTCTACGTTAACAACGAATATTATGATAATAATAATAATAATAATAAAAAGGACCTTCTGTAAAGGCTTCTCACTTAACCACTTAAGTTCTTTCCTATACTATAAGATTAATCTATACTTTTTTTTCATGCAGAAACCTCTGCTATGACACTATGTCAGAATGAAGTCTCATTTGTTGAACTATGCTGGGACTAAAGAAAAGTGCCAATAGACGTTATCAGAAATAATAATAAAGATAAAGAGTTTCAGAGCTATCGAGATATTGGAGAGGTAAGGTCATTACCTGTTGAAGACCTAATATACAGAGTAGGATCTCTACAATCTATTCTATCTTTTATTCTACCATAGGTATGTTGTTGAAGTAGCCAGCTTTCCAGTTGTGGCCAGCATCTGGGTCTGGGAGGTTATTTTATTATTCCCTGTAATCAATTAGCTCTGAATAAAAAGCCAAAATGCACATTATAGTCTGTCACCTAATTCGCCTCATATTGGAAAATAAGGCTTCTTGCGAATTCAATAAGAGTTTACTTATGGTTTAGAAGAATTCTACAACAGCTGAAAGGATTCCAAGTATGTCTACAGAATATACCAGAAGAACTCTATAGTGATGATCTTACCAGGACAAGGAAACAGAAATAGAAAAAGAAAGTAAGTCAAAGTAGTAGTAGGATAAGGTTCATACTGAGGAAAATCATAATCTTATAAAAAGATTAATTCCAGAAAAACACCTATTCCAATAGTTTCAAACAAAGTATTAGTAACTATACTCTAATCAGGTATAATTTGTCTAAATTTAATAGGTAAACTTAAGTTTAAAAATTTTATACTAATCTTAGTAGTAACAAATTAGAAGGTACTAATATACAATAAGTACTAAAATATATAATAAGAATTTCTCCAATTAACTAAGATTCTAAAGATAATATTCAGTATTACTCATACTAATATTATAGTTAAGACACTATAGTTCACACCATTTCACTAGTCCCCTTTTAGTGGTGCTTATTTAAATTAACTAATAATTTAATACTAGCTTATAGCCTAAAGTAAGATTGTATCTCCATAGTAGTACAATTTTGTAAATTAATTTTGTAACTTAAAATGAGACTATAGCATAATAGAAACCTGCTGTTTGTTAGAATATGTCTTTACTATCAAAGATATATAATATAATACTTCAATAAACTTGAATTACAAAGTCAATTGGAAATTTATAGTATAATAAATTCAAATTAAGATTGTTTAGTAATTGTATTTCTAGCTCAATAAACTTGAATTATTAAGGTTTAATAGTATATTATAGTAGTCCAATGACTATAAACTATTTATCAAGTTGAACCCAACTTTAGTAAAAGCAGAGAAAATCTAAGTACAAATAATATTTCAATCAGATCTGTTTATAATAGCATAAATTGTTTAAATAATTCATAATTACTAAGAGCTTATTTTAAATAATATTTTAAAAGAGTATTTATGCCACTTCTGCTACAGAGAATTAAATTCATTTCTATAGATCAGAAAACTATAATTTTTCTTCTAATTTTACTATTAAATATTAGAATATGTCTGATACTACTAGTAGTAACATAGGTAAAATAATTATCAAGCTAGTTTGAATAACACATAGAAATATTTATAAAGTTGAAAGAATACAAAAAAGAAAGCTAAGTAAGCAGACTATATAGATTTACTTAATACATTTAAGAAATATATTAAAGTAAGAAAGACTATTAAAGTATACAAATAGAAGACATTTAAACTAATATATCGCAAATTAAAAAACAAAAGATGTTGCAAAAAAATTAATATATGTATTATCCTTCCAAACAAGATATTAACTTAGCCAAGGTGATACCCTTTTTATCAATAGGGTATTCCCTTGATCAAGCAGGGTACTTGCCTGATAGGGTATCCTACTTGACAAGTTGAATTTAATCTATTCTATATACCAAGTTAAAGTTTTTTAAAATTTTCCCTATACCTAACTCGCTGATTTAACTCTATAATGCAATAACAAATGACCTTACACTGCATGTACAACCTTCTCCAAACCTCCCACCCAAACACATTTTACCTTTTTCAACAATCTAAATGGTATCTGGAAATAAGAATAGTGACCCTTATGTACCATTTACCTATACCATGTTTTTAGAATTCAGTACATGGCTAAAACCTCCGAACTATAACAGTCAAGTGTGTATTTGTTCCAACTTGACGAGTAATAATTTCTTGACAAACCTCTATACCTGCATAACTAGTAGCTATTCAGGATCGAGAAAGTAGCTGAGTATTGAAACTGGCCTATATTTGAAAATGAAAAACTAGGCCCAGGACCTGAGCAACAAAAGCAATCCAATCAGCAGCATGATGCTAATGTATCATACTTAGCAAGAGATGGTCAGCTCTTTTGCAAAGAGTTAGTCAAGAATGGGATAGCAGAACTGGATCGATTGGTAATTTGTGATAATGAAGTCTTTTACAAAATTCAGGATGTTCCTCTACAACTTGGACATGCTGGTATGAATAAGACTTTTATCGGAATTAAGGAGCAATTCTATGGGATACCCAAGGCAGAGGTTGAGTGGCTATTGAAGAACTGTCAGACCTGTTTACCGAATAGACAATATCGCTCCCAGGCACCTCTTGAGCCCTGTATATCTGACCATACCATGCAAAGAATCCAGATCGACCTAGTTGATATGTGGTACGAGCCTAATGAATAGTTTAAGTGTATTTTGCATATCAAATATCACTTCAGCAATGCATCCTCTCTGTTTCCTTTAAAGAGCAAGTATACTAAGGGGTTACTAGACTCATAGCAACTTAGATTAGGTATTATTAAGTAGCAGAAATTCTGCAGTGTAATAATAGAAAAGAGTTTAAGGGTGTATTATTGATTCTATTCAAATGGCATAAAATAAAGGTTAAAAATAGGCACCCAAAAACCCCCTAAACTCAGAGACTAGCTGAGTAGGCTAATAGCACAATGAAGACCAAATTACATGCTTGGAAAGTACAGCTACTCATCAAAAGTATTCATGAAAGCTTAGTCAGCAGCCTCACCTAAATGCCAGATCACCATTGGTAATTATGAGTACCCATTCAATTCAACACTTCTACTCCACTTACTACCCTATCATCCCATACTTCAACTATGATTAATCAATCCGAATACAAGTCTACTCAAAAAAATAAACCTTCTCCAAAAACTGCCTCACGAAAAATGACTAACATTAAAAGCAGCATGATTATCTTTTTCTACTGCCTTTGCTATATTACCTTAGTGGCAAAAATAATTGACTGGCCCCAGATAATAATTAAAAGCTTTCTTGTTCAAGCATGTGAATGCTAATCTCTGGATAACATTCTTCGCCTCAGTCACTCTATCCTGCTTGATTACAATCAGTATTGGACTATTATTCATGCACCCAAGTCAAATTAAAAAATAGCAAGATTGGACTTCCAGGATAGATACATGCCCAGCATTTAGCTTTCTACAATTGACAAAAAAATAGAACCTGCAGTCTTGTACTACACTAAGTACCTGTACTACCATAGTGATATGATATGGTCTCTGTTACCTAACTCACATATCAATAGTAGATAGAATACTCAGAAAAGCTAACTTTATAAAATAGCTATCCAAATCAAGACCCAGACTCAAACCTGAGCATGTTGCCAAGTGATGGCAGCAGGCAACGACTTTCAATCAGGTGGCCTCAAAGACGCTCGAC
>NW_003298805.1:220984-225683 GCF_000151645.1 Tuber melanosporum | reverse complement strand
TATAACTTTAAGCAAGCAGCTTCCCGACCAAAAAAACTAATAATAAGGATTGGACAGTGGAAATTTTTAAAAGAGATATTTGAAGTAATGAGTGCAGTGTGAAAAAAAATCTAAGAATCCAAGGGAACAATGAATTTTTAGAAAGTCTGGAGAGATATGGCTGTCTGAATGTATTCATCCAAAAGAGAGAGATAAGAGAATCTTACTCATGGTTTCAGAATACTTTTAGGGTAATAGTAAAGGTCCTTTAATTCCCATTACTCAAAATATCAATAAAACAAGGTAAGTTAGACTTTTAAGAAAACATGTTTTTCCTATTACTCATCAAATGATTTCCTTGGGTATTCAACTTGAAGATATTCTTTTTTAGCAGGATGATGCTCCTGTTCACAAGGGATAAAGTGTTATGGATTGGCTTCAGAGAAATTGTATTGAGGTTGAGGAGCATACCCCATATTCTCCTAATTTGAATCCTATTCAGCATACATGGATTGAGCTCAAAAAGCGATTACACCAGCAGTACCTAAAGATTGGAGATACCTTAGGAGAAAATGAAGCTAGAAAGAAGAGGCATGTACAAGTCTTACCAATGATTTGGGAGACATTCCTGAGGAGTTTTTTCAAAAGTTGTGGAAATCAATATCTGATATGGTAGCTGCAGTTTTGGAGGCAAGGGGAGGATATACAAAGTACTAGCAAGTATTATTTCTATCTCTATTATAAAGATCATTTGGTTGATTGCTTTACTTGTTCATGTATGTGCTCGTTGACACCCCACTCAGGTACCCCACTACCGTATAGTGTGGCGTAATCACTAATTAAACAGGTCTCAGATCATGAACACTTATGATGAGTGACTGTAGATACAGCAGCAGCTGGAGGCAATTCCTATTGTTGGATACAAGCTCTACCTGAAATCTCTTTAGCTATGAACCATCAAGGTTATTCAAGTCTGGATGGCCGCTCCCCTTATGAGGTCATGTTTAATCAGAAGCCTATGTTGGAACGGGCTATCTCCATTGCCTCCCAAGTTCAACAAACTATTTTAAATATTCCAGAGGAGTCAGCTTCAAGTACACAATTGGAAAATTCCACTACAGGGAGTATTAACCTCAACACAGACTCAGATCCCCTTTCAGAAGCACCATCCTCAGTAGCCCATTTATAGCTGAATGAGTGGGAATTCAAATTTGAGAAAAATAAGCCAGAGAATAGAACTTCTACCGATTATATTACTAGAACTATCAATACTCCACTGACTCAGGTTCATGATCATCCTGGGGAACAGTATAGCGGGCCTGAGGCTGAAGAAAATGAACTAAGTAATATGCTCTCAGAATCCCTTAAACAGTCTACCCAAATACAGTTAATAGAACTAGAACTAGCCCTTCAACCAGTAGTAGCTAAAGCCTGCGAGAGCTCTGAAAGAAATTATAATCATCAATATGTGGTTGAAAGATTCTTCGCTGGTGATATTGTTGCTCTGAAAATACCACGTAAAGATCATACCACTACTGATCCTATTAGAATTACCTGCCATGTTCTTGCCGAGACCTATTCCAATGATTCTAAGCTACAAACTAAGTATGAGGTACTTTCCAATCACTTTCCAGTTACTCAGTTACTCCGGGTTCCAGATTCAGCTGGTACTCTGATTGCTATTCCTTCTACACCAATGTCTACAGTTATTTACCTTCATACTACAGCAGGCACAATCTTCACTAGTGCGAGAATCAGTATTTCTTGCACCTGGAAGGGACTACAATGTAAGGGGCAGTGTCGCTGTATTAAAAATAAGGTTAAGTGCTCAGTTCACTGTCATGCAATTGAACATAACTCTGGTAATCTATCGGAGCTGGCTATTGGCACTGAGCTAGCATTAGTAGACTGCCCACTTGTACCCGTAGATTAATAAGTGAAAACTTGCTAGGCTTGAAAATAATTTTCTTGAATGGCGAGGGATATACTTAGCTAGTTAGCTTTAAATCACTGTTTAATCACTTCTTATTAGATCCTGTACTAGATGGTATCATGAAATCTTACCTTGAAACTCTTGATGAGTGGGATAGATTAAAATTTACTTTATGAGATGGACATCCTACTGGGAAAGTGACCTACTTGGTCAAGGGGATATCCTCTTGGTCAAGCAAAATTCTTGTCCTGCAGGATAGAACATATATAATAAAATTAGGATACTAAAATCTACATTCTTAATTATATAAAGCTACAATCTTAACTTAGGACTCAAAATTGAGCTACAAAATTGCATGAAGCCACAAACTTGCATTAAACTGTAAACTGATATTGAGCTATCAAGCACTCAGAATAAGTGCCTCCAAAAGTGAGGCAGTAAAATTTTAGTAATTGCAGTACCCTAACTGCAACCTAGGTACAAGTATAGTGCCTAACACAGTAAATATAGTATAACTGCATTCCATTTCTCTTATTATACATAATAATATTATTATGGTCTAGAAGTTATTAAACTATTCTAATTATATTGTTATACTTGTAGCAATATTAAATATGATGCCAAAAATATATATCTTTACAATTATTATATGATTAACTTCCATATATTTTATTCTATATTTTCCAAAAATTTTCCTTTTTCCTTTTCATAATCAATATTTTTAAAAAAAAACCAATTTTCCTTCTACACTTTTTACATTTACAAATATGTTAATATTCCACAGTTTCTTCAATATCTGCTGAAAATATGCAATCAAAATAATTTCCCATCGGTCGAGTTTTACATGCCAAATCCATTCAAGTCTGTATTAAGAATCACCGCTTATCCTGTATATATTGCTTCTTACTAACAATAGAACTTTTTGGACCGCAACGAGTTCCTTGGCTTTATTGTGTCATACGTACGTGGTCATAAATATCGTAGAGGACATAATTCTTGCTAGTAAGATCCCAGGGTCGTGAATCTCCTTTTTCCCCCTACTCGTCTCTCGAGGCCTCCGATGTCTTCGTACTACTTAAATCTAATGCAATGGAACCCATAACCACCCCAACCAATCGGATGCCCGGACTAACAGCCCGCTGCTCCATGCTCAAGTCCACAAACAGTCGCTTGCATTAGTACAAGTATGCAAAAAAATATATATATTCTAAGTCTATTAAGCTTGGCTTTCCGACCCCACCCACAATCCACTCATCATATCACTTTGTCGCCAACTTGCTTTCAAGCACCGGGTTTTCTGATCTTTGACATCGTCGACCCCTGCCCCTCACTGAGACATGCAGTTATATGCTTGCCACACACTCTCACTTGCTTTTTTCGGAGGGTAGAAAATTCTGTCTTAAAAGTTGTGAACGAGCCCAGTTTTTTTTTTAAAGCTTAGTGTCTGGATGAAGACAGACCCTGCGTCGCAGAGGACGAGTTCAGATACCATCATCCTTCCACCCTACCGCACAATATCAACTCCGGATACTCTTCACCCTTCGAATCTTTTCTGCGGCTGGTGGTGTGTGGAAATCTTCACTTGATCCCAGTGGAACATATGCTTTCATCGAAGGCTTTCGTTAATCCATGACCGGTACGATTGATACAGATTCTCCCATCCACTACTCCCAAAAATACAAAGCAAGAAACAAAAAACACAGCAGCCATTCTACACTTTTTCTTCAATTGTCTCAATCTTTCCATATCCAAACGGGAAGCCCTATTTGCTCCCAATCCTAATCCAGATCATCTGCCCCCCAGTTCGCTAGTTCGCAAGAATTGGTCACACCAGTCGCTCCTTCACTGATTCCAAATTCCCACATCCCGGGCAGCAAATATTCTACAGGAACGAGCAGGAGAGCTAACACAGACACCTTCAAGGCAGGAAGAAGCGGTCGAAAGAGCGACCAAACAAGCGCAAAGACTCGCGCAAGAGAGTGCGGCCTTCCCAATCGAATTCCTCAGAAGCTGGCCCTTCGACAGCTGTATCCTCATCCGCTCAGGAAAACTTTGCGCCGTCAAACATTGGCGCACAGCTCGATCCCGATATTGCGCAGGAGAGCAGCTGCGTCCTATCTACCGCCCAAGATTCGAGACCACGAATATATGCCCCACAAGCACTGCCTGTCTATCCACGCACCGTAAGAGCCCGAGTGACCGTTATCACAAGTTGGGCCAATGGAGCTAATCGATTTCGTTTCCAGCTTGTCGACGGGATATACTACATTCACATACCAAACTCGCTCCCGGAACCACTTAACGTGTGTTTACCCCTCTCGATTTGCGAAGAAAAAAACCGTGTTCTGCTCGTCTAATAGATGGAGATGATGGTAGCAAGGGTATCAGAGCTGGGCAAATGCTGAACGAGAGGCTGCCCGTCAATTAACCCCACGACATCCAGGGGCAGCTCGGTGGAACAATCGCACTCTCAGGTACTGGCGACTGGCAACTGATTTCAGTCGATTCCTAGAGGACAGCGAAGGCGAGGATGACGATGAGCTGGGGCCTTACACTACCAGTAAGTTCGCGGTCAACCGCCTTCCCGGCTCGAGGATATCTACACTCTGGGGGTCTTGTTGACGGATCGGTTGGTGAATCGCAGGCACCAACATAGTTAATGATGACCGGGGCGGGGGAATTTGCGCTGGCGATCACCAAGCTTCTCCTCCGCCTACCTTCAGACATCCTATCCCTCAACGCCCTTACACCGCACCACCGCATCATTGTGACTACACTCTCTGAAAT
>NW_003298805.1:193270-220923 GCF_000151645.1 Tuber melanosporum | reverse complement strand
TAGGCTTTAAAGGCTCGACCGTTACGTGTGGCGTGAAATGTTGTGGTTTGATTATCCTTCCAACATAGGGAACCAAGGGGCAGGGTTATGTGAGGAAGTGATTGGGCAACGTTTTTCAGGGATTTTTCCTCTCTTTCTCTCTTTTTTTCTTTTTTTTTTCTTTTGTTAGTTTCGCAATTGGTATATTGATATATCATAGAGAAAAGTTTCTGATGTCTTATTATATCCGCGCGAGTTGCAATGCATGCAGGCAATGCAACGATAACGCCACCGAGACCTATCTACAGTATGATGTATGATACAGTATGAGTACTCGGGGGGAGTCCTTAAAACCCTGAAACTGGTGGGTGGCGATCTAGGGATTATTTGGGAGGATCATGTTGTCTGGAAAGAAGTACGAGTACAATGTTACAAAAGTCAAAAACCCCGACCAGCAGCTTTGTAGTTACACCCTTTTGACCACAAGAATCAAGGTTTAGCGGGAGTTTCCATTGTACTTGTATGGCAGACAGTACAAGTATCAATGAACTCGTCTAAAAAATTGTGCTATTTCGGTTTCTGATTCACACATTCTATTTGTTACCGGTATTGCTATGCCGTTCTCAGGATATCATACCTGGTAGCTGCTCCTGGTCGCCCATGGTCTCCAAAAGACCTCCAGTTTCCAAGTTGGTTACATTTGTGCACCCTAGCTGCCAGAGCAAGGTTCTCCCTAGTTTCCAATCTTTGACGACCCCCCAATAACCGGTATTCTCCCTAATACCCCTTGTTTATTCCTTCACATCCATTGAGCTTCATGTATTACCTGAAGCAAGGAATGAAATCTGTGGAACCAGAAGTTCATCCGATATGCGCATTTTCTAAACTTCCCTCGCTAACCCTTTTTCTTCCTCCACACCGATTCATGATTCCATCCGCTCCCTTGCGATGGCCTTGTCCGACTCTGTTTAGGCGGTTATCCGCACCATCATTGGGCTGCTTTTATCCTCCAATTTGCATGGCGGGATTTCACAGGGATTGAGATGAGAAAGGTCAACGGGAAAAACAGTGCGTCATCGGCAGCGAGGCTACAAGAATTGTCAAGGGACGGTACAGTACAGTACACGTATCCGGCAATACCTCTGAGCCGAAAAATTCTCACAAGCAAAAAACGAGAGAAAACTTCAACCTCGTTGTGCGTGAAGTAACAGTGGGTGATCGAGCAAAGGGCGGTTTTACCTGCTCGAAATCCCCAAGCCACCAGGGCGCGACATGTTTGCAGACAATTGCTCAAAAGGATCCTATTCCATCCTCGGTAACCTATACTCCAGCAGAGCACGAGCTCTGTACTCCGCTATTCTCGGATTCAGCACCAAGAATATCGTACAGCTCACAGCCAGCTTCTTCACACCCTTCAACTCCGAAGCGTGGATATTTTTGAGACCAAGAAAGACCGCTGTGCTCCAACCTCGACCAGATCCCATGTAACATCAGAGTCCGACAGAACCCGCCACATAGCCCAGAGAGAGAAATATGAGGTAGATCCTCTCGCCCAAATCTCACCTCCCCTTTGCGCGGCTGCTGCATAATAAAACAAAAATTGTTTATATTTAGCAGAAAAGGTAGCACAATCGAGCTAGCCTACTTACCGCGGGGAATTTCACAAGAACCCCGCACATCTCTGTGCAACCAAGAGCCTGCGAGACATGCACTCCATCCGCCAGCCTTATTTCCATATCCCAGAGATAATAGGACAGCTATTCAACCGTCGACTCTCTCTACAAAATAAGGTTAGTCCTCATGCACTACCCGGTGAGGAATAGCGGCAAGAGCGGAAACAGCGGTTCTACCATCTACCTGTATAGTACAAGGCCACTCCCGAGTCGGCGGCCGGTGCAAGGCAATACGGACGGACAAGGCGGATGCTTGTGGGATAAAATTGATCTCGCCCACACCAATCCTGAGCTCTTCTAACGATGGAGATCAACAAAAGATCGCGCCTCCCTCCTCTTCCTCCTCCTCCTCCTCCTCCTTGTCCGGCCTCCATCGTATCTACTAAATACTCACTAATCATGAGTGCAGGATTGCCAGAAGCCTACAGCGCTGGATTTCCCCATGGTTTCGGGGGCATAAATCGTTCACATACCCTCTTTCCCACATGGGCGCGGCCACTCGTCCCCAATAGTAGCAAGAAGTGTCCGAATATTGGGCGTACAGCCCCCCCCTCTCCCCGGCGAACACAAAGATAGGCAACGGATTGTTGGCGCTATATCCTTCTAATTCCCATTGCCCAGCTGCACCTCCCCCCTTCGCTTGAGACGAGCAATTATTATAGCATCCTCCGAGAGAAAAATCTCAATAGTAAAAAAAAAAAAAAAAAAAAAAAAACATTCCCCTTCCCTCTCCTGCCCCATCGCCACCTCACGGCTGGATACGGGAAAACAAGATCAACGACCCAACCACCAGCCAACTATGATACTAATCCCCGCATCCGGTAGGGAACGGCGTCGATCAATGATCAGAAAAGCATGATCGAAGGAAGGGAGAGACCTGTAAGAAATTCCTCATACATGCACCTTTCGCACGGCTTACTTGGCCGGTCCGGCAAATATCAACTTGTAAACCGGAGCACAGTATAGAGATGCAATAGGACACCAACAATATGGTTGGCCGGTGAATCCAGAACCACCGAGCACCGATTGGAGGGAGCATTTTTTACTTTTTTCTCCTTTTTTTCCTTTTTCCCCCTTCTTCCCCTCTCTCTTCTTCCATCATACAAGTCGCACCCTTCTCTACGGTACGATACAATGAATCCCTCCTTTTTCTATAACGAAACCATTCGATTGAGAATTTACCCCGCCTCCTATCCCAACGAACAAAACTGGAAAAACGCTTCTCTCTTTCCCATCACCATAGGAAGGGGATCCATGACGAAAAAAAACGCCAAGGGCAAAATCCTGAACGCTCTTTGTATAGTAACTCGTTTTATAGCGTATTGTCAGTATGATACAATAGAGTACTCCCCGCCAAGCCGAGTTTTGATCGCGCGAGTATGAGTAAGTACCGTAGGGTACGAACAAAAAAAAAAAAGCTATATACTCGAGTAGTATAGTATAGTATAGTACGGTATAGTATAGAACAATAAGTTACGCCCGATCCCAAGCCAGTGGAACACGGAACAAAGTCCGATCGCCGTTTGAAAGAAAAGCCCACATTAGAAGCACCGGGTAGTACGATAGTCATCCCGTCAGAATGTACTACTATCATAGTATTATACAAGTACCGGTACTATACATGCACCCCCTTAAGCGCCGAGTGAGAATTGATGAATTCCAGATTTTTCTATTTTTTGTAATGACAAATTATATATAACTCGAGTCGGAAGTGGAGTGGTGGCCTATTTTGGCGAGTGACTTGGTGGTACTTCCTACCATGTACTAGTACAACGCCCGTTCTATGCTATTAGGCTCGATGGCCTGGCCTAACCGTCCGTCTCCCAACGACGCAATTCGTTTAGCACTGTACCTGCAGCCTAATGAGGTTTTGTATTTCTGTCTTTTTCACCGAAAAAATAGGGTTGGGTAGTTTCCCGAGGGCAAGGTCAAGATACAGTCTACTCGTACAGGGAGAAGCATGTTACGGAAACGCCAAACTCCCCGGCGGCAGCTTACCGATGTGCTTTACCCAACTATTCCCAGCTTTCTCATTTCCCTTGATTATTTATTCATTTACCGGTATTAGGTTTTATTAGGTAGGCGAGATGGTTCACTTCGCTCGGACTAGCCCGTGAGAAATAAAGTTGTTATATGCGTAAAGCCAGGTTTTGTCGCAGAGAGCAAGGAGGATATAGGCAATGCGATGAAAAGGGTTCCAAAAAAATCAACACTCGTAAAAGCGACGTTCCAGTTGGTCTAGTGGGTCACCGCAGCACTATAGATGTAACGTTATACACGGTGGGGGTTAATAGCAGAACGCGGCCTTCTGCTCGAGTACTGTACTGTACATTAGAGAAGGAAAGGTTGGGCTGAAGGGAGAGAGAGGGAACGTGGAAAATCGGGGAGTGGGGCAAGGAGGAAGAAAGATAAAAAAATAGCCGAAGACCAATTATCGCGAGCCGATGGAAACCCCTCTATCCGTTTGGAAAGTTACACCGAAGTGTCAGAGGCGTGATCGAGGAATTATCCTTTGAAAAGAAAGAGCGAGACAACCGATCAAGTTTTCTGACTTTTTTGACCCGCAGTTCAGAAAATCCATGACCAAAGCGCAATTGATTGAGGAGGTTTGCGGCCCGTTTCGGAAGCGGGGGGGGAGGGGAGGGAGGGAGGGAGGGAGGGAGGGAATGCAGTCTGCCAAATTGATTTTTTTTAGCCAGTGATACACAAAATAATCCAATCTAGAGTACAGTACCGGTACGATACTTGTAGAGAAAATGGGAATGAAATAAATCTCTTACCAAAAAAAAAAAAAAAAAAGGGACCCCGTGCGGCCAGCACATGTTCCCTCATGCCATCAAGTTACACGGCCACGTAGGACGGCAGAGCTCCGCTACTAGCAGATTTGAAAAGTATCCGGACACCTTGGCACGACTATCGCCTCAACCGGCACCAAGGCGTCCGGATACTTTTGAACCCGGCTCGTATATGAATGGCAACACATACGAACCTCGTTCCCAACCAGCCAATGAGAAGAAGGCCGACATCCCTCTACGCCCTAAGACTTTCTTCCCTTGACTTTTTTTTTTCCCATAGGGGAGGAAGAGTAACTCTGTCGTCCAACCCTTGACATGTGGTGGAGACGGTACTGTACGAGTACTTGGGGGGGGACTTGACCGCCAACTCGCACAGTTACGGCAATGGCCATGCGCAATTCTATCAAGTACTCCCGCTTTGTTTAAAGTCGCCTCTTGACACCGCCTAACACGTATCATAGTCAGCACAATGGATAGGTCTCCGTTCCAATATGATATGAGGCTGCATCAGTTTGTTGGGGGCGTGCCGTTATCAAACCCCTACTCCGTAAATATAGAAAATTGCAGTTCCACAGGGGGGGGGGGGGTAGAGAGAGAGAGACCGCGACGGCCCCGATAACTCTACTGTGCCAGCTTCTCTACCGGGAGTGCTAGCTGGCTAGCAATCAAAGAGGTGCAACCCGTAAATTATCTCCACTTCCCAACCGCCGCTGAGTTAATAGTATCCTCATTGTTGGCGCCTCAACATACAGCACGCGGCATTGTTGAACGGGCTTAGGGGAAGGAGGTGTTTCTGCGAGTATGTATATCGGTGTCGGTGTGTGCAGAAGTTCATGTTCCAGGTTGTTAAAACGCACACCGGTTTTTCTTGGAACATCATGCCCAAGTAACTTATAATACGCAGACACGGCCTTATCCCCAGGTAGCTATCTCATACGCATTTCACCACCACACCTGAGACTTGGAACTCGCACACACACGTACCAGTTGTGCGTCTAAAACCGGAAGGATATGGAGCGGAGCTACATCTTACACGCCTAGTATCATAGCCAAGTACAGTATTCACTCCATGTACGAGTAATCCCCCCGCTGTCGTCATGACCATCGATAATTCCGTGTTATTCTTCTTTCAGCAGTGGTCCAACGATTGCTTTGATATCACAATTCATATATCCCCGTTCATGTACCGGTAGGATCACCCACCCACGATAAGTCACTTAGTGATCAATTGTTGGTGCCGATAAATCCTACACTTTGAAGAGAACTCCCTGCAGTTGGCATTTTCCCTGCCTGCCGCCCTGCCAGTCAATGGTGGCCATGCTTTGATTTCCTGGCTGCATATCTGCCCTTTCCACCGCTCCTCCGAATATAGTTAGCAAAGACCATCGTGTCATTATTAAGAGACCGCATGAGGACCTGGACGAAAGTGCCTTATGTGCGGTTTTTCCCTACCCTACTCGTACTCACCCACACACACCTTTTTACCGGCTGCAACCATTATCTTGTGCTCGTCACAAAGCACCTTTTTTTTATCGGAACCACTCTTGTAATCCATGTGCATGCGCGTCGAACGAATGGGCTTTTGAGCTCTTCCCCCCTTCGATTGTAGACACGCCAGTGGGGCGGGAAGTAGGGGGGGACGGGAGGGCGAGAGAAGGGGGGGGGGGTGGAGAAATCATAGGCTGGAGAGTAATGTGCGGTACGGTGTTGGGGTAAGAACACCAGAGGAAGGGGGGGGGATCCGGACAGCTAGTTCATATATTTGATACCGACCGCCATTCTCATCAGGGCTACATATGTAATCTTGGGGCATCTGCCACCCCGCAGGAAGGTGTTTAGTAGTCTCCAATTGTACCTCCTCAACAGAGCTTGATCTAATTCCCCATAGGGCGGTGTAACCCCATAGCTCCGATCAGTATGGAGGGCGATGCGCAGGGCGCATGCCTTTAAGGTCATGTGATTTGATGTGTCTCAGGTTGAGTGATAGGAGGCGGAGATGCCGTGTACTATAATGGAATACTTTGTTACATACATGGGGGTCTGGCAGGAAGTCCGCCATATTGTTGGCACGCTATGTCGGTGTCCAGGGTAAGAAAATGTAAAATATATTTCGAGAGCCATAACCACTAGTCGCTGTTTTTTGCCCCAGTGCAGTAATTGGTAGGTTCCGGCGGTCTACTAGCTCTTGGCCCCGCGCGCTCGTAAATGATCCCAATTACAATTATATTAGGATTCGGCCCCTCGCGTCCAGAAACAGTGACAAGCCACGGGGGGTCATTCCCAGAGTTACTAATATCTCCAGAGCTCAGCTCTATGGGTCCAATGAGAAAGAAAACTGGGGGCCGCTTGGTCGCAACCGCATATCAACTTTCTTCCCATTAAACCCTTCAATTGCTTAAGGAATCCTCCATCAGCTTATTGCGGCATGAGACAATTTAATACCCATAAAACCCATCAGAGATTTCGTACCGATGGAAGAGGACATTTTTAAAAAATGGCTAACCGCCACACTTCTCCAGGTCTGGGCAGGGACGAGGGGGAAATTGGTAAACCTTTCAATAGTAGGCAATTAGCATAGAGAACCCACCCATTGTAATACCCTTAGAATGTAGGATTCAAATCGGCCATCCATACTTACTAACTTACAAGTATGAATTGAAATCGAGATCAGGGTAAGCATTGGCAACTGATTTTCAGCTTCGTGTGTACCGCACAGCATATCCACTTGCGAGCTGTTAGAAGCTAGTTATCGTCAATTGAATCATAATGAGAAATAAGAGTGATCAGCGCATATCTTGAGTACGTTTCCTAATAAATGGAGATGGAGGAGGAAAAAATAAAAAATCCCTTGACGACTAGATAAAGCGTCCAGAACGTGAGTTTCATGTCCAGAGGCCCATGTTACGCCAGTTCCCGCAAAATCCGATGCCACGAAACCATCAATTGTACTTCCCTTCCCTTCCACATTCTAGAGGCCCTTAAGAATATCAAGTTGATACTGCACAGGCAATTTCTCCTCAATTGCCGCCACCATCGCCTTTCCCACCCTAACATTTGGCCTGCCCAAAATCCTCTCCGGGTACGGTACCTTTCTGGCCCGTCTTCCAAGGTATGAGACCGTGTAGTATAGGGACTACCATACATCATTCGCCGGGATGGGTCGGAGGTCTGTCCCCGATATCTGCACGACAGGAGAGGTATGTTGACAGCTATCAACCATAAATAAATATCCCTATAAACCTGCGTCCCCACGGTAACGTAACTTAGCGGTGCTGAGCAAGGTGGAGTGGAGCGGCTGTGTATGCATAGGCAAGTAAAGGTCGGGGGTAGACTTTCGATTCTGGCGAGTACCTAGTTCCCGGCGGGCCGTCTGTTGAAGATGTGTGCGATTGTGCGGAAGGACAGCGTTAGGCCGTTAAGGGATTCAGGGGGGGTGTACGAGTACTCGAGTATCAAGAGAGTCAAGGAAGTTACCCGGCATAAGTATCAATAATCCTCTGATATCCCGAAAGTTTCCAACCACAACTTTACCGGGATATGGCTTAATAAAAGTCGCCGGAAGAAGGCCCCTCTCTAACCCTATTTTCCCTAATCTCCAACCAGAGCAAGATCGCTGGATATAGTAAAATTTCGAATTACCCATGCAGCGCCGGTCCCGAAGTTACTGTATCATCCCATAGTCAAGCCCCAGTATTTTGTCCTTATTATGTAATCAAACAAAATAGCCATCAGAGTGTTGATTTCTAGCACCCGCCCCGCACCAAACCTAATTAATCCGCGCCTAGGTATGGTATGTAAGAAGAGAGCTTTCGTGAGCAGTAAAGCTCCCCTCCATATCAGTAGGCACTGCCTAAATAGTGACCCCCTGTTCAGTTACGATAACATTTGCTGATCCAACAAAAAAAAAAAAAAAAAAAAAAAACTCACAAAGTCAAGCAAGGCTGGGCGAAGAAATCCCAAGGTGTGGGAATAAGGAAAATCTTTGCCAGGGTTCTATTGGTACCACCGTATCCTTAGACATGATGCAGTTCCCTTACCGGTAGTTCCCAGAAGGTATCTGGTGCGAAAACTCAACGTGTGCACTGTATGATACTGGTACTCGCACTTACTGGTAGACGCTACCGCCCTTATGATCGACCGGTCGTTCTGGGCCCAGCTACCGTACCGTATTGTGGTCGAGTATGATAGCTTTGGTACAGGAGATAGCTGTATGATAGCTTACCGTATCCGGGGGTCTTCAATGTCACAATCTTGGCGACAAAGAACAGACCAACATCCACCGAGTTCTCCATATAGAATGCCCATTTTCAACAGGCGGAGGGGGTACTCAACGGACGGTTCTAAAAAACAAAATTCCAAGCCATAAGTTATTAGAGTTCTGGAAGGCGAGCCCAGCCCGGGGATTGGTGCCGGCCCCTTTTTGCCGCCAGTTCGCACTTTTGGTTATCATACCACCCCCCAACAAAGTTTGACCCCCCGTCCTGAGACACGGAAGAAATGAGTTTACTTGTAACATGGGTACTCGTACAGTACCGTACCGGTATTATTCTGCGCTTCAGTAAATTGATCGCCGGTTGTCAACTCCAGAGAGAGAGAGACACTTCTTCTCTCAACCCAGGGAAAAAAAATAAAAGAAATAAAAACCCTTATCGCGTTTCCCCGAATGGGGGGGGGACCGGGTAGAACCGACGCTAAACTGTTGATTGAGCTTCAGCACGATATCTATATCTACCGGCATCGTGCCCTATGGCCTTGTCGAGCGAGTGAGTGGGATAGTTGTATAGAAGAATGACCACAAAGGTGTGCAGCGCGACGAACAGTTCAGAACTGTACTCGAGTACTGTACATGCAGGGCACAGTACATTGAAGCATCGTATGATTTCTCTTAGCGATACGGGCCAGCATCATGCACGGAATCACTGTTCGATGTGATACGGTAACTTTTGAACCACGATTATTATATAACGGGTCATCAGGATTCTTTTTCGTTTTCGACCTCACCCAATCTAAATGGAGCATTCATATCCTTCGACTTATCACGATAGCAAAAAGGCTTACTACCGGTACCGTTGATAAAGCCTTGCATTAGTTGATGATGATGACGATGATGCCGGCGGTATTTGCGGATATCCTATAGGACTTTTCTTTGTCATTTTTGTGCTAATTTCTGTCCACCTGGGGACAACTCGCTTGCGTGAGCTATCGTTCTCACAAAGCGATGAGAAAGCAATATTTTCGTTGGCGTCATTTGAATGCCCATTATGTGCCATGATTCACTATCGTCAGCCCTTGTTCCTCTTAATGAAATAGAAAACTTCCCTTGATCGACTCGACAGTCGTACAGTAGTGCGGGGCCCCAGAAAGCTTAACATACATCTGAAAATCTTGCTAGTTAGCTCCACAGTAGAACCGCTAACTTTGGATCCGGGATCTGGTAGGAGAGCTTCCTGGTATTTCCGGTTGGAACGAAAATTATGTTGCGAGCTCAGATAATAATATTATTATGACCTCCCTCCCAATCCGCGTCGCACTCGTGGGGTCCGCTCTCGCGTACAGTACCGTAAAGTACTCATACAGTACACACAGTACGTAGTAAGCTGAGCAAGTCCCGAGATTGCATCGGTTGTCTCGTGGAATTTTTTCCCAGTCTTCAAATTCTCCTACCAACGCGCGACAAGTTTGTGTGAAGCACGAACAATCTGTGTGATTCGCCGTAGTCTACTGAACAGTACTCGGACCGTGCACAAAAAAGTTTTTACATCACCCCGGAGCGCCCTCTCGCACTTTGTTCTCAGAGAACGCTTCCTGAGAGTTGGCAAGCGAGCCTAGCTAGATTCAAGAGTTGCATACGCACTAGTACGAGTACTGTACATCTAAATGGTATTGATGATGGGTCTGTGGATTCGTTGGTCATATCATGCTAGTTTCAGTGCACGAAGTACCGGTAGGTTTTTTACTCCAAAGAGCTTCGCTCGCTGATAAACTGTGGCCTCGCAAACCCTCCCTCCCTATTATCACAAATAACTCTTCGGAATCTTGTACAAGTACGACATGAAGCGAATACCTTGCTCGTAAAAATTAATGAAAGGAGAGACATCTTCCATTTTACAGGTCCATCCATCCATCCATCCATCTATGACACCCACCACTTTTTTTTGATTCCTATTAGAAAATAAAGAAAGAGGCCATTTTGAAGGTAGGGTAGGAGAAACAAACTGTTTAAACACTCCAGAACTCATTGATGTCACTAGCCCACGAAACCAGCGAGAACTCCAGCTCCCTTCCCCGTGCACCGGCGGGGGGTAAAAAGAAGGATAGAGCATAAAAGTACAGACCACTCGCAATTGGAACCCCGGAGAAGCGAGAAAGCAATTAAAATGGAAAAAAAATGGAGATTACATGGATATCTAAACCGGGACCACCTTTTTTTTTGGAGGAAGGGAGAAAAAAAGTACCTGAGGGGAAAAAAGCAGAACCTAAAAATGTATGGTATATGCACAGCTGCTACCGGACGGATAACAGGAAAAAATAAAAGGCCGCTAACACCAATTTTCGCCAGATGGTAAGGAATATGTAACGAATGAAGTAAGTAAAAATGCTGTAAGACCAAAGGTTCTGCGAGAAGGGAATCTTGGAGAAGAAATCCAACTACAAAATTATCCCGAACACTCGCCTCCAGTATCCTCAACCTTCCAACTTCCAAAGAGCCCTCACAGTCGGAACGCCCTTCTTTCTACGGTTAATTTCAACACGGCCACCGCCGCCCTGTCCATGTCCGATAGCATAAAATGCGCTTTCTTCCCAAAACAGGTTTTCCATCGGAGAATCTTCTTGCCCATCCCAACCTTTGACACTTTCGAATGGACCTTGGCCGTCGTCCCCACCCGTATAGCAAAAGATATTACCGTTCTTGCTCCTGCTGCCAGGGTCTTCCGTTGAGAGCCGTTGAGAAGCTCGGAAGCACCATTTGCGACGCCTCTCCCTCTCTTGGATGATAGCCTTAGCATCATCATATCGCTTCTTCATGCTCTGGTTTCTCACACCGAAATTCTCATGCTCAACGATCAATTTCAGGATATTGAATGGTACGCTCAAGATAATAGTGGAGTAGATTCCCATTATTTGCGATTCCGGATTCGGGGTCGGCTCGAAAGCTGCTTTCGGGAGTTGATTGAGCTCCTTAGGGAACCGACAAAGCTGTTGGCTTGGAGGGGCGTTGCGGTTTAGCCTGAAGTTGAGCGGGAAAGACTGAACCAAGAACTCAATGACGTCCATAAATAGTCGGCTTTTCAGATCCTTATAGGCACCGCTTCCATCTCCTACACTCTCCGATTCCTCCAGGATGAACCCGAGAAGCCTCTCTACCGCACCGCCTTGAAGTTGCATCCCCCACTTTCTAATTCCCCAATTTGCTTTTTGAATGACTCCCGGAATTCCCAACAAGTGACCTGCCGCAAATAACTCAATACTTCTCTCCAACATCCTAACCTCCTCATCCATGGCTGGGCCACCTAGGTGGTCACTGCTACCGGATAAAGCGTTGTCGGTATTGCCGGCAGACGGTTTCACTGCATTGGAGCTTCCACGGGTCCATTCAAGAGTTCTATGCTGTGGATGTGTAGGATCGAGGAATGCATCAAGTTCCCAATCCGAAGCACCATACAGGCTTCTCAAGGCAAGGAGGAAGCTGTCTTCGCTCACGGGCTCGTCGATAGCCTCGAGCGACAATGTGAGTTTACCGTCTAACAAGCGATGATTTCTGAATTCGGATCTATCTTGGGTCTCATTCCCATGCTCCATCTCGTCAGCCCAAGAGGTTTGGGGGGATACCCGATTATGTCCGATCGATGATTCTAGAGCATCGACCTTTTGGAGCGAAATCTGAAGCAAGTCGTGTAACTTGTTTGATCTTGCTAGGATGAACGAGTGTGCATTGTACTGTCGAACTGGGCTAGAACCTCCCATCCCATTTATTACTAACAGAACATCCGCAAGACTCCCATTCAAAAAATACCCTAGGGTATACGACTGAAGCCGCTGGGCTGCTTCGTTATTTGCAGGAGTGAAAACCTCGCTACGGACATGTAATTTGCTACTCTCATGTTGTATGAATGCTCGTTTCTCAGGCTGGGAGGCTGTGTGGACCAGTTCCTGGTGGATAGGAGTGTGAGAACGTTGGTCGTGAGGCTGTCCGCTATCATTTATATCAATGTCAGCTCCATCGTCGGAATCAGACGGAGCAATGAATGATATATTTCGAAGACGAGGATTATAGTCACAGATGCTAGACTGCCTTGGCTTAGCCGTCTGTGGTTTGGTGAATGCACTGCTGTCCTGTGGCTGGCTATGAAGGAGAGTCTGTTCTGTAGGCTGAGCCAAAGGAGAATAGGAATGTTGGGGGGCATGGGAGAGTCCTGGAGGAATAGGAAAAGGATGAGTCGGTGTAAAGGGCGTTTGCGGATTTGTACTACTACCGACCTCCGAAGTATGGCCAGAGGTTTCCATTGCTCCTTGAGACTGGAAAGGAGGCATCGGAGGTAGCAATGATCCTGTATTTGGGGGCGTGATGTTCCCGGAGAAAGGATACTGTGCGGGATAAAACATTGGAGGTTGATTTTGAGCGTGTAGGAAAAAATGGGGATGATGTGGAATTGGCCCACTGGAGGGTGGCGGCCCAAAGGATGAATATTGAGAACTATGTGGCGGCATATCATGGCTAGCGAATTGGTGAAAATGTCTGTTAGGTTGAAAACTGCTCGTATGTGTACCCTCGTAAAATTGGGGTTGCTGATTGGGGGAAAACCTTGAGTGCTGAGCAAAAGCCTGATCGGGAATATCAGACTTGTGACCGCTCGAAAACAGAAATTCAGACCGCCCACCATTTGGGATTGGTCCGTGCTCGGCTCCTGGTTGATGCAAATTTTCATGTTCGGATTGAGTGGCTTGGCCGTTTGATTCAATATCAGGGCCAGGAAGGGCGGTTTGTTGGGATGAAGATTGCTGTAGGGGTAAACCTACGTGCGAGGACGATCCTGGTAGGCCACATGCTACAGACTGCTCAGCAGAAGAGACTCCAGTTGTACTAGGAGGAGTTTGTAACTGTTGCACATTATCAGACGGTGGCATAATACGTGACTGTGATGTAGCCAATTCGTCGCGGTTAACGTTAAGAGATGATGCGTCGGGGTCTATGGTAACAACTTGATAAGTCTTCTTAGGTGCCGAATATTCTTCTCCTTCCCTACCCCCAGCCAATACGATGGCAGCTGTGTCCCTCGGTAGCGGCGTTCCAGGAATACCGGGTTTCAGAGGAAGACTAGCGTGCCCTTGGAGCCCGGCCGGGGAAGGCGTGGAAGCTGTGCTCGCGCCACGGCCAATACCTTGCGCAGGGAACTTCTTCGGTCTAGGACCCATGGGAAGAGCCGGGGGAATAACGGCAGTAATTGATCTACGGACAGGTGCTTGGGCAGGCGTGGGTCTAGGAGGGAGTGATGCCGGGGGGGTTGAAGACGAGGGGGGAGAAGGCTTAGGAGGGGTCGGAGGAAGCTTTTCCATGATGAGACTCCTACAATTCTTAGATGGATATTTGCTGACGAGGTGCGGAAGGAAAGGAGGAAGGAAAGGAATCTGACAACTAACCGAAATAAACCTGGCAGCGAGCAATGCTGGGTTTAGCGACGCCTACGGCAAGTAGGCTGGAGCGAGTGTCAGGGACGATGATGGGAGGTGGGGTGTCGATATCGATAAGAGAGGCGGTGGTTGAGAGGAAGGGAAGGGAGGGGTTGGAGAGCTGTGACGAGGCTTGAGGAGGGGCTCTGCGCACTTTGGAAAATGGCCTGGGGGTTGTTGGTTGCAAACAGAAGGAAAGGGAAAAAAAGAAAAAAAAGGCCAGAGAATTACATCATGGGTTTTCGCACTCAGGAGAAAACGAGGGAACTTAGACTACTTGTAGAGACTTTTTTCCACCATGGGATGATTCCATCTACACATTTTCCCTCTCTGGATCTAAAGTGGATTGACATTCGGTAAGAATTCTGTGAAGTCGGACCTTTGGGTCATCCTTGGCATGTTATAATGCCAAGACACTGTGGGCCTAACGCCGACACGACAACAACACCACTTGGTGGCAAAGTATCATACTTTTGCATGTATTTGTCCGCCTCGCAACGGTAATGGATTGTTGGCAGCGGAGCGCTTGTCTCTAATCGAAGAATCATGTATTTACGTTCAGCGATAGGATTTCTCATAAGTCTACTTTTGTATAAACTTAACTCAATAGTTTGGTCGATGCTTTCCTCCAAACGACCGAGGAAGATTGTCAGTCTAGCAACCTCATCGGGCGTCGCACTCTCAAAAAACCACCGCCGCTACTCGTATTATAGGTCACTTGGAGCTTTCGCCCATCTTGTCAGAAACTAGCAAAAAAAAAAAGCAGTATGATACCCGGATGGGAATCGAGCATTACTGTATGATACCTGGAATCAATTAGGAGATTCGGGAGTCATCCTCCTCGATCGTTACCAAAAACCCACGCGAAATAGTGGTGAAACTTACAAAAAATGCATAGACGATGGAGGGAGCAAGACCTTTCTGCATCCCGAGTGGTAGGAAGAGCATGCACGTAGAGTTCATAGCACACGAGAATATTCAAGTATAGGGGGGGGGAGCTTCGTAGGGATTATTATATCGCCAATTCCGGTCACAGGAAGCCCAAGGCTATGATAATTCATCATGGTTCGTCACTCGGGATCGGGTCATCTTTCGCTTCCAAGGTCCTCCGTCGCTGAATCCCTAGGCTCTATGATACTTGACCCCTCGACTTCTTTGCCGTGTTCAAAATATCGATCACTGTTTCCTCACTTTGGATTATAATTTATTAATGCAGAGGGGCCGAATACCGTTATGAATGAGCATTTCGTCGACTGCGTCTACCGGCTGGTTCAGTTCCTGGTATAGCCGGACGGCTGGGGCATATACAAAAAGTCCTCGCCCTTTTCATCCTCTTTTCCCGCTCCTTGGATTAAGATCATGATTTAAGGCTGGCACACTCTAGAGAGAGGTTGGTACTCAACTCCCTCTCTCAGCTCGGAAACGTCTACTTCTTATAGTGCTAGCGATAAAAGTATAGCACATTGTGGTACATGCTTTACCCCGAATTTCGAGGATATCCGAGCATCCCGGAACCAAGGATCTGGGATTTTTCGGTGGCCCTGGGACCGAGGTATTGTATCCGGATACCGATGAAATTGGCGAGTGGGTGGGCGGCGGAGTGCTGGGTGCTTGAATTGGCCAGTAGTGTTGCCTGCCGCCGCCTAGAGAACGCCCCCAAAAATGTCTTGTCTTGGGCTTCCATATTAGTTTCCGAAGCAGTGCGATTTCCTTACTCAATACACGGTGATATTACGCAAGAAAATTTAAATCAGAGTTGCATTATAATGGCTGATCCTCCCCCCTTTTTTCTTTAAAAAGCGGAACCCTGGTAAACGAGTCCTTCTTTTTTCTCAAACATTTTTTATGATCTTCGTGATGATTCCCAATTCCCCACAACGAACCCATTTATTACCTCTGCTCTAACTGGTGCGTAAAGATTAAAACGATTGGTTTAACTTTGGATATGGGTTAGCTTCGATTGATCGCTCAGGTTTAACGCCACCCATCATTTACAGGCTGGCTGTGTGATTGGTATGGAGTGGTGCAGGAGTCTTAGAGTCAGCTTTGGGGGTTCATCGAGGTCACTAATCTTATTCATGTATTAGTATATTAAAACCATTAGAAGCAGAAGGATTATTTAGAGTTATTAATTTATGATCAAAATTTAAAGTAATTAAAGAATGGAAACCAGCACTGGGCCATGGGGTCTGGCATTTCCTCAACTTCCGGAATGTATTAGAGCCCGATGCTAAACTATTGGCCAGATAACATTTGCCCAATTATATTCTAGGAGAGGATAGGTCGCAAAAACAGACTCATGTCTTCATGAAGCCCCGATACGAGAAGCGATTCACTTCATGGAAGATCTATCTCCCGGGGCCGACAGCTAGAGAGACAAAATAGAGGAAGTAATATGTTACAAGGAGGAGAGAAGCTAAATTCGGACTGCGTAGTCATACCATTAAAGCACCGTACTCGCAGGAAAACATAGACAACGAGAAGGAATAGGAACGAAAAGAAACACCTAAACGGCAGAGTATCAAAACAAACCCAATGACAAGAATGACAAGAAAACTAGAAATACGCTGCTTCCCAAAGACGCCCAACGAGCTAACGCCAACATTAATCGCAAAGAAATCAAGCCGTTCTATCTATCCCAGAAGCCTCCAGGAAATATTCATATCCACCAACGCGCCAAATCATATACGTATTCCGCTCTAGACACTCGGTTTCCTTACGCTGCGTTCCGGGCTTTTGCTAGGATCCAGCGGCTTGTTGTGAACTAGCCTGTGGTGTTGCCGCATGTTGTCTCTTCGGGAAAAACCCTTCGTTCCCTTCCGTGCACAGCTTGGAAACGGGCAGTCATATTGCGGCTTCCCGTGGGCATCTCGGTAGTGCCGTTGGAGCTTGTGAAGGTGACTGAAGATCTTACTGCAGTCCGGTTTTAGACACGGATGTTGCTCTCTATCCTCGGGTGAACTGCGCGGAACAGGTGATCTAGGTTTGGGTTAATCAGGGAAGGTGGTCAGGATATCTCGAAGAACCCACCTTGCTGGGCTAGGAGATGACGAGTCCGGTTCATTCTCGTAGTATTGTCTTGGGTTGGAAGAGCGGTCGGGGTCGAGAACCCGGGAGTCTTCGTGCAGGCCAGTGGTATAGCTAGCGTTCGAGTGTTGGAGGGGCGGTCGATTGGGATCAAATTGCTGACGCTGGTTGGCGATGTTTATGGGCTCCATAAGAGAAGATAGTAACACGGCGGCCGGGTTAGATGTCAATGCTCCTCCCGAATTATACCTTGCTGTGAACCAAGAACAGAGTGTTGGGGAGGAGTTGGGTGGAAACTTCGGAGAAGGTGACGCTAGCATTGGATGGGTCGGGAGGCTCACTTAAAGTGCGCGGTGTGCTTAGATATGTTGGCTGTCTGTGTGGGAAGAGGGGCAAGAGGGGGTAGTGTTATACTTATTTCACAAAAGAGCTAACGGTCCACAGTACCACCCTAAAAACTACTAGGTTGTCAATTCCAGTCTAAGTTAAGCTGGGTTCATGCGAAGCCGTTACGAGATACTTTTTGCGTTTGCTTACTATGGATTAATTCCGGACCGCACCTTACGAGGGTGGGAAGAGTTGAGCTATTCTGTTCTCAAAGCCAACATGACATTGAAGAAGCCTCTTTTGAGTTTTGCCTTCGCCGCCTAGGCTTCCCTCGGCGTCCGGGTATTCGCCACATCTAAGTACAGTACGGCACTACAGTAATGCTGGATGCGCCTTCTTACTCCCTCTATCTATCGGAGCACTATACCACACCAGAAAGTGCATGCACCAAAGCAATGATGCAAAGGTAATGCAAGATACTACCAGTTAACGAGTGGGGGAAGTGTCTATGATTTCCACTCCTCACCCAATCTTCTGCCAATGAAGTCAAAAACCAACTGTCCAAAAATGACGGAGTGTGCGGTTCAAGGCATGATGGCTAAAGCAAGTCTAGGTAAAGCATATTTTTTCCTACTTCTATCAGTTTTGGGCTTTGCGGCCTGCAGCGCCGATACCCATTGACGTTTTTAATGTTTGACAAAGGAATGGAGGGGGGGGGGGGAATGCCAAAAGTTATCGATTGGAGCCACTGAATACTGCGCCTAAATGCAAAACGTGGGTCATGACATGGGGCACGGAAGTGGGAGCGTGATCTCTAGTATACGTATACCAAGCTTTTCAGCGCATGCATCATTATCTCTCGTCAAAGTTTGGATCTACTAACTTGTGATAAGAAGTGTGCCCATCGGGACAGAGGCGTGGGGTTCTGCAGAGGCAGCAAGATGGTTCCACTGCTTGAGTACAAGTACTCGTACTTGCTGTTAGAACATACTCGAGTACAGTACAAGCGCGGGATCTCCTGTGTGAGTGTCGAAATTTTATTTGATACCATTGTCTAACGGGTAAGTCACTTACAAACAATTTAACCCCTGGGTTGGCTATTTACCCGGGAATTTTTGTTCAAGCCGCGCCATTGAGCATCTGCGTGGGACGACCCTTTATTGGAAGAAGAAGTACAGTACATTTGCATGGATGGCAAAACCGAGACCTCACCCCGCGTCAACTCCACCATTATCTCCAACTATGATATCTTAACATTTCCCCGTATAATCCGTCAAGGTGGGAACCGGGGCCAAGCAAGAAATCCCAACCAACCACCCTCTAACCGAGGGGAGAGAGGGTTGAACAACAGAAAAAGTACCGTATTTCGTCCGGCACTCTATAGGAGCCTGGGCGCTTACCCGTTGTAATTCAGCCCACTGCCCACACGAGTGATTATTGATGATGGTAAAAAAGAAAATAATTTCGAAAAGAGACAGCAGGATGACAAACCCACCGCAACAGATGGACCCTGGGTCTCGTAATCCGCCAACGCAGATTCTAGGTGTGCAAAAGGGGCACACAAAAAAGTAAATCTGAATCGATAAACGGGAAGATCGGAGGAAATTTAACTCTTGGTGTTTAACTTATCTGCGAAAGACGTTAACAAAACAAGCCAACCCATAGAATACCACTAGCCCACCAGGGCAGACATTCTGATCCCCAGCCGAGCAGGGACTCGCTGCCCGGGTGCATCGATGGGCAATCATATTTTTGTCGCTTGAGGATCGGACAAGTAAGTTCCTTCCATGCTCCTCGTGGTCTCGTCACAAAAGAGAGAAAAGAAAAGCAAAAAAAAAACAAAAAAAAAAACAAAGGAACCTGGTAGCACCTATGTGTACGAGCGGCTCAACATCCATTGTCTCTTCCTGATGCGGGGCTCCCACGAGAGGTCATAAATCACCGGAAACTCTTTTAGGATTATATGCGAATTGAGCTATCATCGAGAGACGTATTTAGGTCTGGGTGCGGTCTGGGCATGCACTTTGGTGACACGTAGCATTTAGAGCAACCTTACCATCGGTAGGGAGAAGGGCAGGAGTGAGAGATCCGGGATTTTCCTCTATGTGAATCGCTGGACATCAAGGATACTAATTCGGTCCTCCTGGCAGTTAGACAGTGAGGAAATGTAAATGACTCTACAGATTCAAATGAGAAGTGAACGTGGTTTTCACGTGGAAGTGGGGGGGCACAAGTGTTTGTAAACCGGGATATACACCTCTGCATTTCTATGAGGACACGAATGACTTGCCATCTCGAGGATATTACGTAGTGAGGGGGAAATTGAATTCGGTATCAGCCATTGATTTTAGGTTCATGGGCAATTTTTATTCTCCCTGGAGGCATCCCCGCCATTGGACCCCGAAATGGCCCTTGTTTCCCCCGGTGCCCATTTCTGGATCAACCATTGAAGCTCGCTATGGCGGTTGCTGTTGCATTTTTATATCGGCAACCTATCAACAACTCACCACTCTCGGGTGGCATCCGGGAGGCGACACTATTCGTAAGAGGCCACCCCCAACATCGGCTACACCATGACTCCAAAATTTCGTGTTGGAATCGCTCGCATACATCATCCCATCCCCAGCTCTCAAAAAAGGCGCCAACATCGCCCATAGCGCAGAGGTGGGAAAGGAGCAAACCCAAGAAAACTACTGGGCGGAATAATCTTTTGGCCTTCCAATCAATTGGAAAAACTTTCAACTCAACTAGCAAATGAGCCCATGATGAGCAATTTCAACGGGAGCCCACGCTCAGAAAGAAGCTGGCAATGATCTGCCGAGGATTCTTGAGTGGGATCTCGTTTCTCTACCCTTAAAGGGGGTATTATAGAGGGAGGACTTCCAATGAGGCTCTAAGCCACTAATGGGTTCAATCTGCCGTTACCGCAAGGGTTTTCCTTTCCCCATGATGTGGACCAAGCTTATCCAGCCTTGCCAACATAGGGGTCGCTGCTGGATCTACTCGAGTATCATACCGGTATGATAGCATTCTCTTCGTCCCCACAAGTGCTTTACCCTACCACACCTTTTGTAACCCTGCCATGACAGGCCAACGGCCCTCGGTTAACAACTCATATTTATCTACAAGCGAAAGGATTATGTGCAACGTTACACCCAGATTGACAGTTCTCGAGTATGATACGGGTTGTGCTAACAGAGTCTGATATTACCGAGGTATCTCGATGCACCCAGCCTCCAGGGGGGCACCTTGGGACCCCTTGCGATGTCGGTAACTCCACCAGTGGGTACTCGAGTACTAGTGCTCGATCATATTCAGTCAGGAGGGCGAGGTCGTCTCAGTGTGCTTTTCGCCGAGCCGCAACTAGTGCACCTTCTGCCACAAGATTGCATTTGCGAGCTGGAAACGGTCGTCATCCGTCGCCTATTTTTTATTCGAGAAATCCGAATCCCGAGATGAAGCTTCTGGTTTCTTGGCATGCGCGAATGGAATTTGTATGGAGGGGCGGATCGAAATTTGGAAGCAAATACGTGCTCAATGACCCTGGACCCTCTTTCCAAGATCCTTCTTCTCATGTGGCATGTCGAATAAAGAGGGCACGGCAATCAGCAACCTGCTAGAATAAATCACCGCTTATTGGCTTTCTATTTCTGGGTACCATCTGCCCCGAGGTAGTGATCTGGACTTTTCTTGGTTTTTTTCAAATAATGTAATCCTTCGAGATGATTAGCGGATTCTAGAGACTCGTAATATAAGAAACCTATGTAAGCGCGAGGTTGAAAGGATCGCGGTTGGGTTGACGGACAGTTTGGCACAGCACAAGCGCGGTAGCCAGTACCGTACCACAGATAGACTAGTCTGAAGCAACTCAAGGATCTTGGCAGGATGATTGAAAGGCTGCTGACTGGCCTGGAGCACTCCTTACTGGACTTACAGTACGGGTACTGTACCACGGGGACTCGTTAAATCCACCATCGGATCGTCACTAACTTATACTAGAACCGTAATAGGCTTATCAGAATAGGTTAAAAAAAATCCCAAACACCAGTTAATGATATCCAGCAGGCTCATCATACCCAAGCAATACCCCGACTGGAACTCACTATTCCTTCTCTGGGTGATTTTTTCTCTCCAATCAGAGATACTCGAGTACGACGGTCCCCACAAGATCAAACTGCCCAAGGGGTACTCGAGCAACTTAGCATATCACATAATAACCCCACAGCGCACCCAGAGCTCGTTCGGTCATGTAGGAGTACTGTACTAGTGCTGTACGTGGTAACTCCCTAGCGCGTCAAGCGAGCATTTCGCACTTCGTATCTGAAAACCCGACCACACTCATGACCCCTTTAGGAGACATATGGCGGGGTTTTAATGACCAGAAGGACCACAAGGGATGAGTCGAAGCGCTCCTCCGCCCCAACCCATTCTGGATTCAGTTGGCTTAGGTTTCATCTGGGCCGCCAACTTTCGATAAGCGCTAGGACAAATGGGTGCATTTGTCTGGCTGTGTGCGCTGATTTTTAGGGCTGGCCGCCTGGCAGCTACTCGAGTACGAGTATGATACAGCGAAAAAACAACCCCCCCTCCCGAGTGCGCTGAAAGGACACAAGGCGTGCTATTGTAGAATCCAGACTGGAAGCTGGAGCCAACCGACTTAACCATGGCTAGGTGATCATGTCGACTCCTTATGCTCCCAAGAAAAGAATGAATCACCTTTCTTTCTTTTCTCTTTCGATGGACGTTTGGGATCAGATATGATGTTTGCAACCCTGCTCTTCCAATTGTCTACTCGAGTATGATACGGCGCTGACGTCCTCCATCCCCCAAGTAGGGTTGCCGGGATGAGGGCCTTTATGGCTAGTTTTTATCTGCGATTGTGCCGCCCCTCTCTCAGCGCGATTCCATACTGTTAAATCCTTGTCAAGACGTTGATCCGGTATCATACTAAGGTCAACCTAGGTTACAATTGGAATTTTGGGGGAAGTCTCTTGTCGATCACCATCCGTACTTTTTATTCTCCGGGCTGGTTTAAGCACAATTTTTAATCTTTGAAAGATACATGAAAGGATCCGGAGGATTAGTTTCCCCTTAAGAATGGGCTCCCTCTTGGAGTAAGCATTATAAAGCAACAGCCTTTCCATAGCATCCCTTGCATCCTATGAGGCATGGAAAGGCAATTATGGAGATTTTATAGGGCGAACTCTAGGGACTACGCACCGCAGCCCAGCATGAAATGACGAGATCGGCGGCCACACCCCTTCAAGGAACGATATCTCCAACCTACTTATTTCGGCGTTTTACCTCCTCCTCCCGCTCCAAAATGCTGCTTCCTTCAGCGAACCGAATAGCAAAGGAAGACATAATGCTACGAGCCCCAGGACAAGCCGACGGAGCCCCACAGGGGAGTTACAACTCCCCGATGCAGAAGGTCGGCGCATTAATGTCGACCCGCACCATCTCGCCCTAATTCCGGGGATTTTTTTTTTTTTTGAAAAAAAAAACATTAAATTATACTCCTTTACAGGATTGCATGAGTGACAGGATACCGTATGGCTATATTGACTAATACTCTTGTTCTTTCTTCTCAGCATTCTATGTTCCCCGATAACACTTTTATTGTGCCTTGCTTGTAGTGTCTCCCCTAAGCCGGCCCAGGTCTCTCTTTTTCCCAATCACAGGGCGGATTGGAGGAGCCGGATACGGGTGTTCATGATCGGGGTGAGTGGCGGGGGAGTGCTCGGGGATGAATACTCGAGTATGTGGAAAACGCGAAGATTAGAATGATAAGAGAGACATTTTTCCACCTAAATTTCTGCCTGCTTTCCTACCGCCTTTCTCCACGTATGATTTTTACACCTATCACCAGTCTCGCTTCCAAAGTTATCCGTATGTGCGCCTCTATCCTCTCCATTTACCATCCTACTTCTATCTATGTTTTACGTATCCAGCCACTGTGTGGAAAGCCTGTCCAATAATTTTCGTCTCTATGGCTTTTTATTTATGAGCGCTGATGCAGAGGATACTGCGCCTTGAAGGGTGAGCGAGCCGGGAGTGTGACCGGAATATTTGAGCATCTGCTTGCGCTTGTACCTGAGTGTCCTGTGAGAGAGTTCGACTGGGTTTTTTTTTTCCTTCTGTTTCATTACCTCTGCGTCTCTACCATCTATATCCCAAGTCTAGTGCTGGTTCTATTACACACTACTCAACCAGAGGCTCAAAATAAGTCACGAGTGATGGAATGGTACAATAGCACCAACACTGATCAAGTTTATATCCCGACCACCTGGAAGCCGGAACGAGCCCCCACTACTGCAACATCCCTGAACATCCCAATCCCATCACCTCCACTACCTGGTTCATGGGAAACACAATTACCAGCAAAAAAAAGGAAAGGACACACCCCCGGTAAAGAATGGTGCGAATTTGATAGTCCATAACCCCTCACTACCGGAATACTGGTATCGCATCGGTAGAGGTTGCCTCAATATGAATTTACCGGTAAATTACCCAGCGGAGCCAGATGACAAACTATCCGCCAGCCCGGTAGGATGTTCCGACTGACTAGCCTGGTCAGGAGCAAAACCCATCAACCAAATCCCGAGAATTGGACTACCGGTACCCGACTGACTAATTCTCTCCCAAAGGTTTGGCCTCCCGTAGTTCTCTGAACCCTGCTCTTGGGTACTCGAGTCCGCACATTGAATCGATATATACGGTACCCAATTGCCGAGTTAGTATAGTGAAAGCATTTTCAGCAGTGAAGTTCAGCGCTTCCGGTGGAGAATTGGGTATAACAGTTTCACTGCTTCCTCTGTTGTTTGAGTTTCCTATCTGCTGACGGAATCTCAACAGAAGTATCCTGGTTTTTTTTTTTTTTTTTTTTGGAATTATGATAGATCGCCGTCTCCTAGGTGAATCAGAGAAGAGAAGAAAAAGCCCCTCCGCCTATCTAATACCGGAACAATGTCATCATTGTCGTGGATTACTAGAATCTCGAAAGTCAACACTTTACCGCCTTCAATTCGCCGCCGGGACACTTTCGTGGAGCAAGAACGTTCAGGAAGGCTGTGGACAACGAGCTCGACGATTTGGAGCTGCAGGGGCGGCCGAGAGGACGATGGGGGCAGGAAGCGACTCGAGCAGCATTCCGAACACGGCGAACGGCCGAAGAGCTGCCGGTGATGGAAAAAGGAATGCTGTGATACATGGCAGAATCTTAGGGCATTATATCATACCTAGATACCTCCGGCTCTCCGGCTCAGCCAACGGAGCAAATTGCGTTATTCTCTGATTCGGGTATGATACAATAAACCCCTCCTGGTTTAATCAAATCACGGCACTCGAACAGCTATCGAATCGAGAAGGAGTAATAGTCATGCAAGCCTCTTCGAACTTCGGCCGTACCTGCATGCCCCATGAGCTCGCCGTTATTCTCATCCCGTATTCACCAGCGGGGCAGGGTAGAGTAGCTATCAACCAAAGCAATGGAAAACTACTACAGATAAATTACAGACGAGACATTCCAATCCCTCCCAGAGCCAGATCTTTACCGGTTCCCAGTTATTGATGTGGGGCATCGGCCTGTTGAGATATCTCTCTCACCCGCTCCCGATGTGAAAAATAAGGTGTTGAAACCGAACATCCATCCCGTTCGGAAGGACATCTGTTGATCTATCAATCATCAACTCCCCAGAATTACACAACGTCGACCCAGAGGCGAAGAACGACGATTTACCCACGTCGAAAAATTCAAGAGCACTTTCTTTCTTTCATTCTTTCTTTCTAGAACCCACCCCACCGCAACAGAAAAACCACCGTCGCACACCCGAGTTCCCCCCACCCCCGATACGGTAAAGCTCCAACGGCAGAACATCTACGATACCGGTATCCCAACACTCCTCGGACAACCCACAATACTCTACCCGGCCGCTGCACCACCGCGAGTTTCAGCTTCAGCCGAGGCTATACAAGCTCCTGAGAAGCTGTACTGTACAGTAGAGTGCCCTCGGGACCACTCTTATGCGATTTATATCCCTCTACGCTTTCCCGAAGCATTACCGTTACACAACAGCACCGTACTGTACTTTGTACATAGCAATGCAGGAAGTGATAAGAACCTAGTACGAATACAAATAGCAGAGCAGTCTGCAGCACTCAAGTATCACACTGTACAGTACTGTCGTTTTTGTAGAGTTTCTCCGCGTCCAAATAAAATCTTTCTCCATGAGCGATTCCAAAAGTACCAAACGTTCTTGTATTTCTCCATACATACAATTCTGTACTTTGACCGAGAATTTTTGGAAAACCATTGTTTTTTTGCGCGGTGGGGTTCGCTGTTACGCGGATAACTTATGGAGGACGTGAATGACCGGACAGCAAGGAATTAGAGGTGTCAAAGCTTCTTGCTTGATAGAGCAATCTCCCCCCCCCCCATACCAAACCCATCCTTCCATTTCCCGTGAGGGTATGATAGAACTGTCAGGTCTCCAGAATCCCCGGCTGTCCGGTCGCCCATGTCCATTCCCGGGCACCACTTCTACTATAGCACCGGAGGGGTACCATAATAAACTGCACTGGGAAGTCCACCGGAGAGACTTGTGGTAAGGGTGTTGCAGCCCCTCTTACAATACACAGGTGTATGATAGTGGAAATGCTCGACCCAGGGGGCTTAAAATAATTCCTTGCTGTGTGGTTTGATCATTGCCCACCAAAATAGGTGTGGACAGCAAGGCTTCAAATATATGTTTCTTTTTTTTTTTTTGCTTGCCATCGTCATAGCTATATAGTTCAAAAACATGCCCTAACAATGGATTTCACGTTTCTCACTCGGCTTGAGCGTTACCAGGGTTTTCAGGATACAGCTAGCGAATACTACGTCTTTTCGTACAGTACAGTACAGGACAGGACAGGACCGGATAGCCCTACGAAACATAGCATCTAGGGGGAAATCACAGGGATACTATAGGAATACAAGCAGCCTCATCATCTAAGTCCAGTATTGGCGACGAAGCCGAAATAAATTTATTTCCATAGGAGCAAGAACGGAATATCACACTCCATTAAACCATCCATGAATAGTCTAGTCGACAATAAAACCCCCGATCGCTCTGATTACCAAGTCTCCCACACAAAACACCCCCTCGCTCCCCCACCATCTTATGAGCCTCTGTCTAGCACTGCTCGTATCAAGCGGCCGAGTTTTCCAGAGCCATGACCGTACTGAGACACTGCAGAGCAGATTGAGAGTATCGCTGTCATTGCTGTATTTCCCACGATAGTCCAGAACCACCACCTGTTCGAATTATCCCACTGTTGAACCAGCAGTCCAATGTCAAAAAAGGCTGAAGCAAGTCCAAGGGAGCAATCCCGAAAACCTCTCATGTATACCAAGACATATACGAGAAGAAAGAGAGTATTAGCTACGGCGATCTCACAGACTCTCTCTCGGCAGGTGAACTATTGACACTTGGGTTAGAGAACTCCAAACACATTCCTGAAAGGGTCTTCTCGTACATCGAGAGCAATGTTCCAAGGGAGCATGTAAACTGTGAGGATAAGTGGAAGGGAAAGGACAGCAAGCCTATCAATATATCTAAAGTCGTCCGTATCGACTAGCCAATCTCTATCCTCCTGGTTCCCCTGGTTCTCTTGGTCTGGTGCATCTTCCGGTTCATGCCGATACCGCCCCCCGATCACCCCCTCATGATCCACCCCACACCCAACGCAAAGCTGGATAAAATTGAGAAATAAGGTTAATTCGCCCCACTTAAAGAGAGAGTGAATCGACAGGAAAGCCCAAATCAATAAAAGGATATTGTGCCTTCACACCGCATTAATCTGGAGGGCTCCGTAAAAAACTGAGGGTGACAAACAAGGTGAAGAATATTCCCAGATGGGCAGCCTTTTGACACCTCGCTCTCGGGTTGCCTGTGCCATGGTTAGTACATGATTTCCAAGAGAAACTGATAGAGCTCTTCACCTGAAGCACAGAAAAATCCGGAGAGGTATTTCATTTGGAAAAAGAGCAGAACGAACCAATAAATAATGACGAATTCATGCCTAATAGTAAACCACGTTGGGTTCTCGTCACTGATCTCCTGGTGCATGTTAGTTTGGTGGTAATTGATGATTGCAATAATTACATTTCTTGAGGTTATTTCCGCGATTATCGCGCCTTGGA
>NW_003298805.1:122273-193224 GCF_000151645.1 Tuber melanosporum | reverse complement strand
ACCGCATTTTTTTTGTTGTCATCAGCCTAGCAAGGCTGATGTTAGTTGATGGAACAGAATAACAATGAAAAGGTGCCTATGATGGATTTAAGTGTAAAACCACATACCTCCGAGCAATCTAGTATTCTCCGACGCTTCAGGGGCCGACATGATCCTGCTTTCACCTAACAGTTGTGAAAATTTCAAGAGGCTGAGCAAGGAGAAAGAGGGGATATTCTCTCTGGTCTGTGGTTTGAGCGGGTGAAGAGGGGAGAGGAAAGATTTCAACAGAACGAGGGGGAAGATAAGGGGTTCATTCACTAAGGGACACGGACGCGCGTCCCGTACAGATACCCAGGATTGAAACTGTATCCCGAGGGCACAGGAGGAACCGGTCGATGGAATCATATCCTCCACTTGTACCAGATCATTAGGATTGAAAATGCTGTCGACCCTGAGTTTTTCAAGGAAATGTAACACTCCAGCATTTCGGTGCACTCCGAATTGTATTCTAAGCTTTGTGCGGTACTATACTGCGCTCAAGTATGATAGCCAGATTAGAGCTGCTTTTCACTTGATGGCAATGCCAGCTTATCGTCGTCAACCGTAATTACCGTTTTTCACAAGATACTACAGCCACCCCCTCAGCACACCCGGGAACTTCCAATTAGGCACCTCCAGCTGGTCCATTTTGCGCCGTATAAGATGTAAGATGTTCGATCTAATGATCTGACAGCGAGGTCCTCACTCATACCCAAACCGGGAGGGAAAGAAGGGAATGGAGGAAACACCACGAAAGGATTCATGACACCCTACGCATCCAAGATAGACACCATTACGTTTCCTTGCTCACTTAGAGCAGATCCCCACTACCCACACGCAAAAAAACTTAGTAACCCTGGAAAAGATGGCGAAGGAATATTTGTGTGCAAAATACCCGAATGTGAAAAGCACTACACTGAGCAAAATTCCACTGTGGGCCAAGGCATGCTGGAGCAAGCGCTGGTGCTCGAGTTCTCGGGCGGGGGTTTTGTACCCATCCATCTATACATATACTATATTGTACGATGCTGTCCCCACCGAAAAAATGGCGTATGATACGATACCGTCTGGATCATCTGGTAAGGTCGCTGCCCTATGCCCACAACCCAACAGCACGCTCTGTTTCTTACAACCTTGAAACGGCGAGCAGAACCGAAGAACGAAAAGTTTACATGTAAAACTCTTGGATCAACAGACACATGGCAATGAGCAATACTCTACAGCGAGCCTTGCTATATAATGGCACAGCATTATATCATACTGGACACAACGAGAGTTTAAATCATAGGGTTAGGGTTAAATTGGAAACCTTCCCCCCATATTCCAACATGGAAAACAACACCTCTAAAACCGGTGAAAATACTTCTCTAGGAAGCCATTGATTGATATCCGCCAAACCCCCACCATAAGCACACCTACCGCACACACCTCTCTATGCATCCACGCTCAATAGCTGCTCTTCTACTAAGTTAGTTGTCGACAGCCCAGGGAGACGAGTACAAGCCCATCCGCCAGTCCGTCCCCAGCTTGTATCACCGCCGATAGTTTAATTCAGCACTCCTCACATTGTTAGCGGTTCTTCAGCCACCGTGATCCCACTCGCTACCCACCACTTCTTCCGTTAGCCCCTCGTTCTGCACCCGACTGGCTTATGATTTCCGCTGCGGCGAAGCTCTCGCCATATTTCTTTCGCTCCGCTATCTCCCTACCACTCCGTTCTCCAATAACTGGAAATGAATACTTACTGCTATCGCCCATTCGAGTCCTCCCAGTGGCACTTTTGGGCAAACATATCATGGAACCCCCCCACCTGGGAATACCCTCTCCAACAAGAATGGCCTCCGCCTTGCTAGCCGTTGCCCATGATACCACACAATGTGTCAGCCACGATAGCTCGCTCCAACCCCCGTCAGTCCCCCAGCAAGTATGCGGCCACACCAAGAAGGGGAGTCAAAGACACCGGTATTGCCAACGCCCGACAACCGTGTTACCAAGGATCGATTTCAACGAGCTATGGTTGAAGGAGAGTTTGCAGGCGTCATGTATCGGGCAGACAATCACATCCGCACCCATACCAATGCACGACTGCCGCGTCACAAAAGAATATTAATTACAAGAACCGCGATACAGTAGATATTTACTACCCCCATTGGGGATATTTTCCAATCTTCTCCCCCAGCTCCACACGCCCGGTAAGCTTACCAGGGAGAAGTGATTCGGTCAGAGTGAGATACTGTGACGCACGTGTTAGCATAGCGGAGCACGTTGCGTGCGTGAACTATAGAGGGCAAAGAGAAGGATATAAGAATAGGATTCAATACGCTGAATGGAGTGCTGAATGGAGTAACTACTTCTACTAGTACAAATGTAATGAAATGGGAGATGCAAGAATGACCCACTACCGTCGCGCCAAATATAAACTATAGTGGAGAGGTGTTGTGAGTAGGGTAGGTAGGAAACGTACAGGGAAGTGAAGGGAGTGAGGAGGGAAAAAAACACGAAAGGCGCAAATTTAAAGCGCCGCGGGGAAGAGGGGAGATATGTGGGATAATCCGTGGAGGAGTAGGTATAAAATTAAAAACAAAACAAAAAAAACTCCCGACAGAGAATATGCGGAGGTGCAGGTTAAAAAGCAAAGAGATGCCGACCAAGTTGAACCGTATGATACAACAATATAGGATGACGGAAAACATTAGTTATCCAAAGCTTGAGCTTGGCACTACACCCACCACTGTTAGCACCTCCATACTCAATCCAGCGAGAAAAAGAACATACCATCTGATAGTATACCCCCCGGGACTTAACCAACTCCCCATGTCTACCCGACTCCACTACCCTCCCCTCGTCAAACACAAAAATCACGTCGGCGGCCTGCACAGTACTCAATCTATGCGCAACAGCAACGACCGTCCTTCCAACCCTCGCACGGTCAAATGCCTTTTGTACGAAGCGCTCGCTCTCGCTGTCCAGACTAGCCGTCGCCTCGTCGAGCAGCAACATCCTGGGCTTGCGCACGAGCGCGCGGGCGATGGCCACACGCTGCTTCTGACCGCCCGAGAGTCCCATGCCCTTGGCGCCCACAATGGTCTGGTACCCGTCTGGCAGGGAGGTTATAAACTCATGGATGTATGCGTCTTTGCAGGCTTGTATTATCTCTTCGTCGGTGGGCGGAGGAGAGGTGGTTGTTGCGCCAAGGCGCACGTTTTCCGCGATTGTGCCGGCGTAGAGGGTTGGTTCCTGCGCTACCAGAGACACGGAGTTGCGGTAGGATGTCACGTCTAAGCTGGTGATGTCCTCCCCGTCAACCTCGATCCTGCCGGAAGTGGGATCATAAAAGCGTTCCAGTAAAGAGATAGTGGTAGTCTTCCCGCACCCCGAAGCACCCACAAACGCGGCAAAAGAGCCTGCCGGGATCTCCAAGCTGAGGTTCTGGAAAATGGGAGTGTCGCGGGTCGGATACTTGAAATTCACGTCTTTGAACACCACCCCGCAGCCACCGTCCCCCCCGGACATGGGGCCGCCCGGCGGCGGCGGGTTCTTCTGGCGCTTGCCGAGAATCTGGTTCGCCGCCTCGGCGGCTTGTGCAATGTTCTCCGTAAACCCAAAGAACTGTCCAGCGGATTCCCCTCCTTGGATGATGGCGATGTAGATTATGAAGAACTCGTACGTCGTTAGTTCCCTATCCGCCAGTAGCTGGCCGCCGTACCAGAAGCAGAGGGCTGTAGCAAGGAGGTTCATGCTCTCGCTCGCGGAAAAGATTACTGCCGCTAGGACGGATCTTCGAAACGCCTTCTTCACGTGGCCCTTGAGGAGGACGTCGTAGCGGTCCCGTATGCTCTGTTCCATGATCAGTGACGAGACCGTGCGGAATGCGCCTACGGCTTCACTGGCGAATTGCGCGCTTTCTTCAAAGACCTCGGCTGTATCCTTGGCGAAGCCAATCTCGATCCGGATACGAATGACTCCCGCGAAAAAGAGGAACGGAAGAGCAGCGCAGATACATACTAATGCCAACTTCCAACCGATGCAGAGAGAGAGAATGCAACAGCCGATGATGCTTACTGTTGAGATGATCATTAATCCCGTACTTGGTCCTAAGAGTTCTTGGAGCGCTGCTGGATGTGTATTTAGCTGTGCCGTTAAGGTCCCCGCTGAGTTCCCTTCCCCATCGAAGAACGGGATTCCCAGGCGAAGGACGTTTTCAAAGTACTCGAAGCGGTAGTAGGCGTTTATGTGATGAGTTATCGAAGTGAACATTGAGCCCATAAGCGCATATGTGATACCCGCGCCGATTGCAAGGATGAAGAACATCAATGCCCAGTGGTTCTGGCGTCGAACGAATTCATCCACACTCAGGGGTTTTTCGAAACCTTCCATGAATTTCCCAAAGAGGATCGCTTGTATTGGAATCGCAGCACCTGGATAGCGTTAGCTCTAATTTGACAAAACCCGAAGAAATCATTGCTCACCACCACCAAGACACCCAACAAAGCCAACGAGATAAATCGGCCATAAATGTCGCTGCTCCCAACTAATCAACCCCACGCTGCGTAATATTCCCATCGCCTTGACTTTTTCCTTCTCAGCCACCGGCGCCGCTTCCTCATCCACAACCGGAGCTTTTCCACGTGCAACACCCAGTCTGGACCTCCAAGTAGTAGTCTTCTCAAGAGAAGTAGTACCCTGCGCGGTCTCGACCCTCTCAATTGCTTCAGCCTCGGGAACCCCCTCCTCCTCCCCTTCCTCTCCACCTCCCTCTCCGGCTTCCTGCATAAGTAACGTTTGCCCATGTACCAACTGTGTATACGCACCATCAGGATCAGCCATCAACTCTTCATGAGTGCCCACTTCGAGAACATTCCCAGCACCAATAACCACGATCGTATCCGCCTTCCTAACAGTACTCAATCGATGTGCGATAGTAATAGTTGTACGCCCCCTCGATATCCTATCAAGTGCCTCCTGCACGATTTTCTCATTCCTAGGATCAATCGCGCTGGTTGCCTCATCAAGGATCAAGATCTGTGGCTTCGAAATGATGCTCCGGGCAATCGCTACACGTTGCTTCTGGCCACCGGACAGCTTAATACCTTGCTCACCAACTCTAGTCTCATACGCATCTGGCAATTCCTCGATGAAGGACGCGGCATTCGCTTCGACACAGGCCTCTTTGACCATGACCAGCTTTTCCTCATCGCTAATGTGCTCCCACTCTGTACCTGTGAGACCATAAGCTACGTTTTTGAAGACAGACTCGTTGAATAGGAATGGCTCCTGCATCACAAGACCGATTTTGCCACGCCACCAGCGGAGATTCAGATCCTTGATGTCGATACCCGCGATATTTACACTGCCCACATTAGGATCGTACCACCGCTCGATAAGCCCGACGATAGTTGACTTTCCGGAGCCAGAGCGGCCAACAAGAGCTGTGGTCTTGCCTTCCGGGAACGACAGTGACATGCCCTCGCCACTTTCCGTGTCGTCCGGATCACCACCGAGAACAATGACCTTTTCTCGCTCTCCACCGCCGGGATAGGCAAACTTGACGTTCCTGAACTCGAGGTCTCCGGATGGGAACTTTTCCGGTTGCAGTCCTTCCGTAGAAAGGGAATCGATGGAGGGTGTGCGGTCAATCACTTCAAACATACTAGCTGAAGCCGAGGCGGCTTTGCTCATCAATTGAATCGGTGGGGCAATAACACCGAATGCCATTACCGCGAATACAACGGCGAAGTAAACACTAATCCCGACCAGTTAAAACCGGCTCTCGAGTGATACTCAGCGGATGGTCCACTCACGTAATAATGGTTCCCGAGTCCTCAATCTCGCCCTGTTGGAATAATCTTACACCGTACCAGAAGCTGATTGCGTAGCTATCGATCAACAACCCATTAGTCACCCTCTCCCCTCTCCCCTCTCCCTATAGCGCGACTCGGCAAGGTCCAACTCACCCGGCATAGATAACGAAGAAAAGCCCAAAATACTGGACACCGGAGACAGGCGACTTTCTGAGCCCAGCTCTCTTCCCCTGTTCCAAAAGTTCCTTATACTTCGCCCCAAGCCTCTTCTCGGCATTGAAGCTCTTGGCCGTACGCACACTAGTCAACACCTCCTCCGCGAGTTCGGCAGCCTTCTCATGCGCTGCCATAACAGCCTTCTCGAGTTTGATATCGATCGGGATTGAGATACCATAAATCAAGATACTGGTAGGCAGAATAGTAGCAGTCACAAGTGTCAACTTCCAATTCTTGACAAAGGCAATGACGAAGCCCGATAGAACCATGGCAACCCCCTGAATGAACGTGGAAGCTTTTTCGGAGATGCCCATCTGTACAGTGTTACTGTGGGTTGTGATGGACACTGCGACTGCACCCGCGGTGCCGGCTTTTGCAGCGGTGGGTTCTGCTTTAGCCCCGCTCATCATTTTTCTCGTGGCATCGATTTCGGGGACTTTAGCCGCGAGTGCATCGAAGTAGGTAAGGTCCTGGCGGAATATAGAGGTAAGGTATGCCAATCGTATAGCTGCAGAAATACGTGTTCCCGAGAGGCGGAAACATGCCTGGTATCATCCTCATCAGCTACCATTCTCCATCCCAGCGAGCACTATGCATAAAGTCACTCACAATACAAATATATCCCGTCAAAAACTTTCCGATAAACAGGTATACAAAGTACAAGCTATGACACCCCACATGTCAACCCGACCTGCGCTCGCTGCAATCCCAACCGATGGCGAAAGGATGGGGAGAGAAGTGAACAAACCACCAAGTATTGATAGAATCCGTAAACTCTGCCTTGGTAACAGTAGACTCAGGTGCAAAATACCCGGTGAAAGTGGTAGTCAGTTCTCCAAAGATAATAGTCATCAATGGACTATGCTCAAGTTAGTGTCACGTCCCCGCTGTCGACCTGTCACCCCCCGATGCCACCATGGGTGATGTTAGAGGGTAGGGATAGGGAGTGAGCGACATACAAGGCGGCACCCGTGGCAAAGGAAGTAACCGCACCGACAAGCATTAGTGCGAAATCAAGCTTGTCTCCGAACTTGAGAACCCTCTGCGATGTAAAGATCAGTTTAGGGTCATATCTTTTTCCTTTCCTTTTGGCAAGAACGTGAAACAAACGATGTAATTCCCAACATCAACTTTCTCTTCTTCCTTCTTTTTCTCACCATCTCCCCCCCCCTTCTCCTCCTCTTCCGCTTCGCTTCCCTTCGCGGTACCAGAGACAGCAGGAGCAGGAGAAACATCAATATTCACCCCACCATCACCCTCCTTCCTCCCCTTCTTCTTCCGCTGCCAAAATCTCGGCTCAGGGCCAACACGACCATCATTTCCATTCCCAGCCATACAGTAGCGTAGCGTAGTAAAGTGCGTAAGATATGCACAGTAGTGAAATGCTTACCCAAAAATAAAATCCTTCTGGAGCAGGGAGGTGCAGACCCCCCTGGCTTTATAGAAACTCCTTTAAAGCTGGACAAGGAGGAGGAGGAAGTCATAAAGTCTTGGCTTTCGCCTAGACTGTCCCATTGCTATGGAAACAATTGGATATGGGGGTGCAAAATAGCGGTACCGCTATCATAAGAAGCTAAATACGAGAAGGTGGATAGGGCTATGCCCCCAAATAGGGTTGAGAGGGAGGCCAGCGCCAAGACACGCGTGGTTTATGAGCGGAAGGGAGGGGGGAGCGTGCGGTGGATGGTGGGGTGGAAGAAGGTGGATTGATTGACCGCCGAATGCGGTAGGAGCAATGCAGGCAGTTAACACAATGCCGGTGCAGTGCCGGTGCCTCTGAGAACAAGACCCTGAAAGGGCCGTTCTCTAGTGAACTCACCATGCAGTAACGGCAGACGCGTACCGTAGTCTATTGAGATTTGGGATTGGGGTATCATACAAACCGCAAACAACCCGACTACCGATACTCAACCCACTACAACCTATCATACACTTGTACGAGTACCATAGTCGATATTAGTGCTCATAGGACATCACTCGAGAGACACTCCTATCCTCCCCTATCCTACCGGTAGCTACCCATCTACCCCGGCCGCCTTAGTTAACGGTACGGGACCATGATGATAGCGGTACTTCAATAAACCCTCCCATAATTCCTATTTCCAGAGAATTGATCATGGTTCCTGAAATTAGGGCTAAAATTGTGGATGAGTCTACAGTTCAAACCTCTATCTTGTCCTATTTTCAGGCCGCTGAGTAAGAATATGCGGTGCGGGATGTTGGATAGGGGACACCATATTCCATCACTTAACTTGCCAAGACACCTCCCGTGTTTCCAGCCCTCTACCAGTACAGTATCGTACTTGTTCCAGGTTCCGCCGTTCACCGGCCTCCCGGAATTATGAGAGTGTTTACTGTACTCGAGTATTCCGGTATCATACGGGTGGGCACATGTCCCTATCATACCAGGACGTTTTTTTTTTTTACGTACCCAAAACGGGAAGGGTATATGATCAGCTTACTGTACAAGTACCCGAGCAACCAATCCCCCGGAAACAGTGGTAGACTAACCCCCCTCCCCCTTCAGTCGGGAAGCCCCACGTTCCCATCACTCAGAAATTGGCGGAGCACAGCAGTTATCATATGATGCTCCACTTCGTATTACTACCGCTACCCACAGTCATGCTTGTCGAGTATTGGCACGGTACTTGCGCCTAGACTATGAGTCAAAAGCTCAAAAACTCAAAATTGCGAGCGCACCCAATCGGAAATTCTCAGCATGAGACATAATCTGTTACCCGTGTGGCTATTGCTTTTTACCCTGCCGTACAGGTACCGCCCATCCGATGACTCTAGAAACTTAATCTTAAGCGCGAATGGAAGCACTTGACACAACTTTAATTCCAGGATCGCGTCGGAGGATAGTTGGGCCGCTGGAGTCACGGGAGATTTGGAGTGGTTGTCTCGCTATTGATTGGTGCTCTTGGCAAGCCATTCTCCACTCTTACGAGTACAAGTATCGTAGGTGGGGGGAAGGAGAGAAGGCTGGGGCGTTGGCTTGTTTGTTGACGCCTTTAGACTACTATGGCGTCTTGCCCTTTGCTCCGAGAATAGCAAGGGATGACTGGATGAAGGGAGATTGCGAGTGAGGTTTTGTGATGCTTTGCCGGATTTGTTGCACTTCCTCGCTAAGCCATGATACAGCATTGGTTTTGGATATGTGTTTCTTTGAGAGGACAGTTGTTCTTCAAGTTTTCTGACCATGGAATTGAACATCTCCTAACTGATATCTGTCCCAATTCTACTTCCGGAGAGGAGACGGTAGCACCAACATGCGCTGGATGGCAACGGATCGAGGATGGGATGAATCACCACCACCACCACCACCACCACCACCACCACTACCGCCTCGCCGCGCAACCACTATCACGACTCGCTACGCCATTCGCTCTATCAAGAAGGATTATTTTTGTACACGACATGCTCGCGAAACCGCCGACCAACGCCGAGTACACCATTTTTCGCACTCACTCATCGCCCGCTCCACCAGCCCGTGATAGAACCGAGTACTCCAGTGCTCCCACCCTTCTCCTTTTCGCCCTTCGCTAGATTGTCCGCGCCTGGTTGACTGAGAATGTTATCCTTTACAACAACGCGTGATTCCACACTCTGTCTACGCAGTTCTTCCTCCTTCTCTGCGGGGGTGAGACCACTTAACGCCCAAGTCTTTAGCTTATCCGTTACCGTGTTTGATTCGCCTCTAGGAGTGGTGAAGGTGGAGGTGGGAGGAGTGGTGGCTGCTACTAGAGCTTCAGATTCGTTTGAAGCAGCAGCGAGGTCGGCGGTCTTGAGAGCCTTTTGTTCTTCAAGCTATAATCCCACCCGAGTCAGTTTGGTAGAGCATTGCGAGGAGAGGAGAGAGAGAGGTGTGGAGAGGAGGCATACATATGCTCGCTTCTTCCTCCTGGCGTACAAGACCATGTCGATACTTGCGAATATCGTAAATCCTCCGCAGAGCACTAGGGATACATGAGTAATATTGTCAACTCCCACCTTCCACCCACGGCATCACCAGCTCCACTCGGGGACATGCATCCATTTGATCGAGAGAAAAAAAAATGGGGAGAAACAGACCAGTAGCGCCGATCAAGCTGAAAGCCGCAACCCTATGAGCTTTATCCGCCCACACTCTCCCCCGATCAATAATCTTATCGACCGTGCTGATCTGATTTGACTTTGCTCTCCTCGCCGCCTCACGGAGACGAGCGACCCGCTGCTGTGGGGTTTCGCCGACCGTCGCTGTGGCCGCGGCGGACAATGGTGTTCGGGTGAAAGCGTGGGGGCCAGTGGGCGTGAAGCGGGTAGCATCAGCGACAGAACGGGGAGGGGGAACCATGGTATGTAACCTTTTTTATTTGTTTGTTTATTTGTTTGTGACCGCAATGAAATGGAAGGAAATGTTGTGATGGGTGATGAGCGGATGCCGTCGTCGGGTTGTAATTGTCTCCTTTTCGTTGATTCGTGTGGGCTCCTATGTATTATTATTGGTGGTGATGGTGGGGTGATGGAGGGATGATGTCGGTAAAAATGAGAAAATGCTTTTCTTCTATTTTCGTTTCCTTCCCTTTCTTCCCGACGTCGCCTCGGGGATTTTTCTTTTCCGAGTTTGACACTTGCCTCTTAATCCTCCCCCTTCAAATTTTTGGCTGGCCTTCCTTACAATACTGCATCCTTTTCCCCTAGCACTGCACAGTAGGCTGAAGAAAAGAAACGGTAAAAAACAAACACAGAAACTAAAGTCGCGTCTTCCCAGCTCAACCTCAACCTGACCTCAGACCACCCCCCCCTTCCCTACAGTGCACAACCGCGTCTCTCTAAACATCCCCTCTAAGAAGTGTAAACTTAGTTACACCTTGAAAATCGCGCAATTGGAAAAGAAGAGGAAGAAAAACGTCCTCGGTAGCGATATTATACTTTGTTACCCTTTTTTACCTTCTTCCTATTACCTAGCTATAGGTTCGCACGGGTACGGTAGGCAAGTTAATGGCCGTCAACGAAGACCTCACAAGAATCCTCCAAATCCTATCAGCGTCTACACAGGCCACACAGGCCGTACCACGACCACTGCCTCCGGTCCGTAGTGATGAAGATGATGACTCATATAGCCCCCCTCCAGCGATTACACCAGACCCGAGACAGACATATCCTCCTCCCTCTGTTCATGTCTCTCGAGAGGCCGCCGTTGATCCGAGTAAGATTGAGGAATGGAATGCCGCTTTGAGGTATATCATGAAGGAGGTATGTAAGAATGAGGCTATCATGGCCGGCATTAAAAAGGTGGGGACACATTTGAGTTGGAATGAGAGGGATATGGGGTAGTCTGGTCCAGCAGACAGAGACAAGGCTGACGGATACTGGTTACAGATGATCAATTCTCAACACGAGCACGAGAAAGCATGGCACGTAGCTTTGGCGAAGGGCCAACTCCTGGTATTTGTACTAACCGTGCCTAGGTTCCGTGCCAGAGAGGAGATAGTCAACAAACATAAAGTACGCAAGGAGAGTGGAAAGAAAGTTGAAGACGTCCTGTAAGCTTCCTCCCCCCTTTTCTTACCCACCTCCCTACTAACCCATCACTGGAAAAGCCCTACTGACCTCTTCTCCTAGACGCAAACTCGGTACCTTACCTCTTGCCCAGCAAGCCATTGTTCAACCGGTAAGCGCAATTTCTTAACCCCCCCCTCCACTCGGTATGGCAGTGACTGACGCGAGCACCGCAGACCCCCGAGAGCGAGGCCGAAGAGCTCGCCTTATTCGACAGGAAAGTCTACACCCGTAGCGAGCAGATGGTAGCCCACATGACGAGGGAATTCGGCTCGATGGGGATTCCATTCTTTTGTCATCCAAGCTCAGCAAGCCCCGAGATGTTGGATCGAAAGCGCCGGATGGTGGAGCTTCTCCAGGACTTGAGCGAATAATACATTCTTGCCCAAATAATTCCCATTTCATGTCCTTCATTGTTTCAGCGGCGTTTGCGATTCGGGTGGCGTGCGTGGAGCTGATTAAATTTTGTACTTAACATTATACCCGGGAGTCTTCCTTTGCTTCTAATTGAGCTAGGCTAGCGTACTAGCCTTTCTTACCTTTGCCCTCAGTGTGTCTTAGCCACCTCGTAAACCAACTACGAACAGTTTTAAAGATCAAGACCTTATGCTTTCTAATCACGTGACCTCAAGTTTCTCCCTTCAAATCTCAACTTGCATAGTCTAAATTTACTGACGTCCCCACTTCCCCCACCGCCCCACCCAACAGCCCAACACAACACGATGCAACGATTGCTCCGCCGAATACCTCGCCCGGCACGCCCGCACTGCCGCACATGTCGCTATCCTACTATCACCGCCACTACTGCCCGCCATTTCGCCATGGCTCTTCCTAAAAAGGCCGACCTGCCCCTGCGAGAAGTCCTCCGCCGCAAGATCTGGGGAACGGATGAACCCCCTGGCGCCCCGGGCACGCCTCCACCCGCCCCGCAAATCCCTGTGGTCGAAGACCCGACAAAAGGAGAAGATCCTCAGCGAGAGGGCTACATTGAAGAGAGTGATGGTAGGGCATTGCCGGTCGTTGGGTTGGCGCCTGGATTGACGGAGTGGGATGTTCCGACGTATGTACACATTTGCCTTTCTCCCCCGCAACGTATAAAGGCATGGATGGATGGATGGATGATGGGTTGACGAAGTGGGTTCTAGATTCGCAAACGTTCTCGAACCACCCCCGAGTACTGAGGCTATTCATGCTGCTGTGCATCGTGCCGTGGTGGAGGTTTACACGCACGCGCTCAACGGAAAGCCCATTGATGCTCCCGCGGTGGGGGGGGACGTTGCGGAAGAAGGGTTTACGTCTCGTGTGCGCATCGAGGTTAGGCAGGATGGGGGGGCAGTGTTTCATTACGGGGATGAGGGTGTTGAGGGGGGGGTTTTGGGGTTGGGGACTGGGGTTGGGGGGGAGATGGCGGAGGGCGCTATGGGAGAGTGGCTGCAGGAGGGATTGGGCGGAAAGGGGTGGGTGGGGTTGGGATTTCGTGGGGATGATATCAAGTTTGCTGTGCTGACTTTCTCGGTCTTTTGGGGGCGCCTGTGTTGACTGGGTGTAGGTTTACAAAAGAGTCTATCAACTCACCGGAATAAGACTTGCGGATCCGGATATTACTCGGGCGAAAACAGTGGCCGATCTTTGTACTCCTCCCTCCACCCCTCCTCACTCTCACCCGGCCTTATATGCAATAGCTAATGGATAATAGTAAGCCACCTGGTCGCTAAACCTCCCCCAACAAAACTCTTCGACATCCTCACTTCAGAAACCGAGCTTCCGACCCTGCCGAATGTCAGGATCATTGGGCAGAGAGTTAGACCGTGGGATCGCGAGAGAGTTATTGGGAGGGAACAGCCATTTGAGAAGGTTGTCGGGCACACGTATCCCTTCGAAGAGGCGAAGAAGTAGTCTTCGGTGGTGGGTTGTATATAAGTACGGGTTGCTTTAGAATTGGCTCAGGCCGTTTATCGTATCTTTGCCTCGCGACGTCCAGTTTCAGTGATACACCGTTGCGTATTAGGCCTGTTTTGCTTGTTTGTTTGCACGAGTGATTGCGTAGGTAGCGGCTTAGGTAGAAGACCAGCATGTTAAACGGCTACGACTTTCCGGAGCGGCAGAAACGACGATAACCGGCCGGTGCAGGCGATTATAAACTATCACTCGGTCGAAACGAATCGCCCAGGCTTTCAGGCGGCAGTCAAAAAAGAGGGGTATGATATTATGAAAAGATTTTCTCCGCTTCCTGACTATCTCCTCGACACTCTCGCTCTCTCGCCTAACTAAACCAACAAGCAGGAAAACACACGAGTATTCATAAACGATCTTCAACCATCCTACTGTCTTCTACACATATCTATCAAAATCTCAGGTCATCCACACAAGTTTACCTCCCTCCTCCCTCTGTATACGCTCCCTTGCTAACAAAAGAGATATGAAGGAAAAACAGGACAGAGACTCCTGCGACGTCCCGCAGACCCCCGATTACTTCCTCCACTGCCGTACAACAAACAACGAACAATGAACGGATGAGTGAGCGAATGTCATGATACCGACGGGGGAATGAACGAATGATCAAGCAAAGGGATGGACGGACGGGTAATAGGGGCGGAGCACATGAACTTGCCGAGCATGTTCGGAGCATGTTGGGAATATTTTGGGCATGGCGAGCAGCTATTTTCAACACAGCACTCTCATCCTTTTCATTTTCATTTTTGTTTTCATTTTTGCGCGGTGCTGTGGGACACCCGGGGAGGGGGGACTTAAGCAATTGGATAATTCGTGCATTTGCCAGTTACTTTCAATTAGCTATTTAACCTACTTCTTATTTGAATCCTTCCATTACTTTCATTTTGGTGGGGTGTTGTAGGACACGCTGGGGGTGGCTCGCAGTAAATGAGGGGGATTGTCTTTAAGTTTGCATATTTTAGAGGTTTAAGACAATGGAAGAGGATGATAGGAATAGCATCAATGTCTGCTTTACAGAGAACGATTGGGCACCTGTGAGAACTTGTAAAGTAGCCGGTGTGGGCGAAACAATTCTAAATTCTCTCCTTCCTTTCTTTTCGCTTTCCAATCTCCTCCTCGGTAATTAAATCTATTCAACTGTGAAATTGAAAAGAGACCATGCCTTAGATCTGGTATTACTTATGATATAAAGGGACGCTTACCGGGGATGAGCCATCACAGAGCGCTGTGGGTGGGAGCTGGAAGGGGAATAGCATTAGCATCATGGAGGTTTATTGGCTCGATTGAATGTATTTGCTCGAATATCAATTCTCCCCTGTTGGTAGGGGGGGGTGGGAGTAAGACCGGCGGGAAGATTCTGTTGGAGAAAGTTGGAGTATGATTTCGGTGTCTTGGTGAAGGTTACTCTTTAACTCAGGTGTTGCCAAAGAAGCAGCCTTTATGCGGGTAAATATAATGATCTCCCGGGTTATGTTCCTTAATTGTTTAGTGAACTATTGTCAGGACAGAGAGTTTCTTGCTTCCATATGTGAAACGGCCAAAAGCTGAGGGCTACGCCATATGTTCAACTGGTGTTACCCCAAGTTGGTAGATGCCACAAATTGTATGGAACTCGGTGCTCCCAGTGGTCCCGGGTCCGGATCGCATAAGACGAGGACCAGCCCGTCCGCGAAAAAAAGACCAACTTAGCAGAGCAAAGGCGAAGCAGACTGTGGTTACCTACAGTTGCTCCATTGACTCCAGGACTCTTTAGGTTTAGTCTTGAGAGTCTAGAGTTTTCAACCGTATTGTTGCCTCAAGTAGACGTGATAGTTGCTACAGGTTTAACCTCTATGGTCACGAGACAGTGCTCGTCTGTCCGTCAACTGCGGTTGGGGCCGACCCTTGGCCGATGATGGTGCACGCCTCCGGGACCACTTGAAGCAATAGTGTGCGGACGGGACCACAGGGACCACACCGGAGCAAACGGTGTTGGCGAAGTCAGAGCGTGGAGGGATCATTTCGCTGAGGGGCTCAGATCTGAGATACCTCTACGATTGAGAAGGGGTGATAGGTACTTGTCACGGGGCGCCCGGGAGGTTCCAAAAACCGCACTCGTTAGTTGAATGGAATCACTGGAGCAGAAGTAGAATGAGCAGATGTACGATACGTTTGAGATTGAGGTGTTGGTTGTTATATAAAGGAGGTGAAGATTGTTGGAAGGAAAGGGAAAGGAGAAAGAAGAAAGGAAAGGGCGATGCGTAGAGATAAGCCTATGGATAGGAGTGTGTTGCAAGCAGTCACCGTATGTCACTCGATGCGGGAGTATTAGTAAGTGTTACGAATTGGACGGTTTTGTTGTGCAGCGGAAGATTGTTGATTAAGTCTTACAGCTAGCTAAGCGAAACAAGAACGGTATATAGTCATGCCCAAACGCAGTCACATGACTAATGATACGGAATACACACTTCCGCGTACCACCCAGTACAACCCAGCATACGCAATAGTGAGTAAGAAGCCTAAGCACTTCTCTCACGACACATCAACCCAGAGGAGTAATTCTCAACAGTAAGAGCGCAAACCTGATATCCCCAATGCCAATCATGCATTACTCACTATCGCACTACGTTATAGAGCTCTCGTGGTTGGAAGGGATGGGGGAGGGGGAGGTGGACCCTATTCCGCCCCCCCGCAACGGAAACCTCACGATCTTGCAGCACTGTTCGCCGATTGCGAATGCCTTGGGTATATCCGTGCCCCTCCAGATCCCGTCGTCGATGTGCATTGGTATTCTACCAACAACCGCCTCGACACATCCGGGTAGTGCGCTAGGGAGGAGGGATCATCTGCTGCTAGAATTCCTTCGACTGAGATTTCTAGCTTTGTTAGGTTCCGGTTAGGGGTGTGTTTGGTCCGGTTTAGGATGGTCTGAGAGGTTCTCATTTTTCTCTTGTCCGGTGGGGGGCGAGAAAAGGTATCGTACTGTTGGAGTTTGTCCCCGGCGAGGGGATTTCTCGGTCTGAGCCTTTGTTGATAACTTCCTGACGACGCCGATGTCTTTAGTTGTGCATCACCCAAACACAGAAGCTCCCCCACTCGTAGGCCTATACTTCTCTCTCATGGTACGCTTAAGGAATTCGGTAGAACTCAATCGCCTACTATTCACATCTGACAAGGATCCAGTACAAATAGGTGCGGTCTAGTAGTTACCGCTATAAGGAGTCAAAATGCTCATCTCCTTACTACCCTCTGGCCTTTACCAACCTGCATCGAGCGAAAGCCCGTTTCGATGAGATACTTAGGTATTGCATGCTCAAAGCTCTTAGAGTGGCCTTTTCTTCTATCCAAACATATAATTTTCTGCCCCACGATGCAGGTCAGCACAGTGGAACCTCCGATATTTCTAGCCTCCAAAACTGCTAGCACTCTACTTGTAGCAACTCCTGAGTTTGTAGATCCACGCCTTTTGAGACATGGAGGCTTCCTCCGAAGATCCTAAATCCCTTGTAGTTTGGAATTCCAGCACATTCCCAAGATCTTGGTTCCGGAAAACCCCTATTCGGGGAAAATTAGCGGGAAATATTTGTGGGGGGAAAGAAAATGTGGAAAGAGTGGAGGAGCCTGAGAAGGAGTAAACTAACAAACCCTGGAGCAAATATGAAGGTATGATAATATAGTTTCTTATGGTGTTTAAACACATAAGACATGAAGGAAATCCCGGCTAGTATCATACCGAGAATCCCGCATCTGACAGCGCAATTATGACCAGGTCAATCAAGAAAGACACTCTAAGTCAAGGGCTAAACTTTACCAACCTCGCAGAATTTAAACTCTGCAGGAAGAGATTTCTAGTACTGATGGTGGGTGCACTGGCTCCTGGAATCCACCGACACAATGTATTTTGTCATACTCCACTGCTAAAACTGGAACGCAGTTACAGCTATCGGTTACTTAAATTTGTATTCTGTATTCTGTTCTCTGTGCGGGTAGCAGTGATCAATTTTTCTTTTTTCCTGAGTCGTCATGGGATATCACTTGGTCTTGACTCATTAGACTCTTTACCCTCTTTCCGTACCGGTATCGTAGCCGCCCTATGATATTTCCAGTCTCGAGCCGGTCCCGACCCACTGGATTTTTTGGAGGTTTCGCTGTCCTGTTTAGTTATGATATGGCTGAATAAATTTTAGATGAACCCTAACCCTTTTTGTTTCGGGTTTTGTATGGCATAGCTATGATAATTATCATACTAGCATGAATTATAATAATTATTATCCCATTATCCATCATAATAATAATATTATTCTTATGGGTGGCGCCATCAAATGGGGTACTCCGCCTCAAAAAACCATGTTTGCTTTTAATGAGTAGAAAAACCATACTCGAGTACGAGTACAAGCAAAGGTAGGATGGTGTCTTAGAGTGGGGTAGACGAACTCCTCGGATGGGATATCCACCAGGAGGAGGGGGGCGAGGGTAGAAGCGGCTCCGCTGCTGCCTTGTGTTTTGCCGGGGAAAAACAATAATAGTCGGCCTTCTCCTGAGTGATTGACTAAATAGGGAAGATATCCCTTTGTCGAGGTGAATGATGAGGCTACCACTCAGAGTCTGGAAAAGATCCTTTCCAACGTAGTCTCTGACCGCCTCCTTTGCAACTCTGAGCATTATGACCTGCCTCGACGGTCCCTAATCGCTGTGAATAACATTTTCGCCTTTGATCATTCTGGAAAAGAGGCTTATTCAGACAGGAACATGTTCTACAACTTCGGGCTTATGGCACTTTTACTTTCCAAGTACTTAGGGAGCGTGTCTATACTCTACGGGGCGGAACTCGGGGGTTGATTGTTTTCATTAACTTGGGAGTAAAGGGGAAGACACCGGACTCTTCGAGGGTGGATCTATCGCCGGTATCAGTCATAGGACCTGGATATCCTATATCCCAATTTTCCAGCTGTAAACTAACAAGTAGGAGTGCGCCATTGGACATCTAAGTATGGACTGGTTCAATCAAATTTATTATCCTGGACTGGGCCTCGGGACCCATGAACCAGTAAATGGTTCGTGGTTACTGGTTTGGAACCCCCCCCCTACTAGATCAATCTTCTGCTAAGAGAAAGATAGGGGAAGAAAGCATTGTGATTTGTCTGAGGCTAACTGCCATTTTCCAAGTAGTGGCCCTGACACCTTTCCGGCGATAGCTTTCAGGATAAAACGTTATTCCGTATGAACACTACAACCTCGGCCATGCTGGACCTACGGGATCTGGACACTAGCCATAGTGTTTCTACTCTTACCGTACTCGCACAGTTTCCCAGGGTGTGATATCCGGCTTCTCTGCTGCCTAACCGCATGTGCATGACATAAGGAGGCTCACCGGGCATAAATCAGGTGGAAATTTGCCTTCTCTGCCATAACCAGTAGCATGTACCATTTGTGGTATCATGAGAACACCCGAGTTGGAGCACAGATGATTATCTGACGAACCTTTACGCTGCGCTGTCAGAGGCTGAACAACGAAGGAATGCAGATAATTGGGACAGAAATATCCCCCTGAACCCGGGGGTTGTCAAACCCAACCCACTAATTCAAGCTCATTGGATGCACCTGGTCTGTGAAGTGAAGTTTGCCTGGCCTGGAGCAGCGTCTCCGGGGGATATCTCAGCAACTGGTCAGAGTTTTTTCCCTAGAATCCCTCTGGCCAAATTCTGGTGGTGCACGTGTAATGTAACTAATTGAGTGCCTGAAGGTGCTTCCCACGGGTATTCACGGCCACATAAGGGATATACGCTGATACATGGGCTTTGATGCTGGGCATTCCTCTGGGCTACGCACAAGATCCTCAAACACGCTCGATCACCAGATGAGGCAGTGGGGAATCCTCTCAAATATTGTGCCCGTAGAACCGACTGAGCCCATAGGAGCTGATGGATCTGATGGCTAGAATTTGGGCACTTGTACAGTATCTCAACCTACGATAGTGATTGCTAACTTAGAAGCGCACCATGCCTTACTCTATACTTGCTGGTCTGCACTTGTTTTCGAGCAGTTTAATCGCAACACCCGCAGATCCAGCACCCATTTCTCCAACGCGTTACTCGAGTGCCAGTGCAGTATCCCCGCTTGCTGGGACGGGGTGTACGGGATATTCTGCAAGGGAGAGAGGGGCGGCTGAAAAACTGGTAAAGTGAGTTCCACACTTTTCACGGAGGCTGCAATGGCTCCGAGGGGCGCGGGGGGTGGAGCAGGGGAGAAAAGGGCAATCCGGCAGTAACACAATATGGGTTGCGCTTCCGGAACTCATCCTTAGAGGTCTAGCTCACCGTAAGGTGTTGCAAAGCCGATGTTCTTATCTTCGAGGTGCATTTCCTTGCCTTGTGTTTCTTTTTCTTTCCTCTCGCTACGCATTATAGCAGATCTGGAAAATTAAGAGCGCAAGAAAGCTTTTGGAAAGCGGAAAGCATGGACTTTGAAGCGTCTAATACATAGGAGGGGGGACTCTGCGGTCTAAGTGTACTCGAATAGGGTCAAGCGGCTGCCCGCCATCAAATACCGGTAGAATTGTCTATTTGTTGGGATTTATCAATTGCGAGGACCCTGAATTGGTTAGCACGGACCTTTTTTCCTGTGTCTTACACTGCGAAGTTTTTACTTTTAAAAACTTTCCTGTGCTCTTGATTTTTCAGATCCGCTCTAAGATGGATGATTGAACAACATGCGGGCGCAAGAAAAGGCTTTTATTTCAGCCCTACAAAGTAGGGAAAACACATACGACTTTCGTTGTCCTCAAATATACTATATTTGAAAAAAATGATACCGTTTAGAATAACAAATCAAAAAAACAAACGAATAGGCCCTCCCCCAGCCTTCAGAATTTCACCCGCTCCGTTGAACACATTTCGACCGTAACATCCGACCCAGTGCATCCCCCGTTTCCCGTGTCAATGATGATTGCCTGACGTTGTTTCGTTACCGCTATGGTGAGGTACAAGATACGAGCGGGCCGAGTCTCAGGGGGTTTTGATTTATTTATGCTGCGGAGAGATGTTAGCTAACCGGCAAAGGAGAGGGAACAGATTGATTTTTGGCACGTACAGGGCAGTTATCGCAGGTGCAATCCGCTCCACAGCCACAAGAACCAGAAGTTTCGCAACCGCAGCCACCCATGATGAAGATTTGAGTTTAAAGTGTGGAAGTTTCTTTGAAAAAAAGTTATAAGTTTTGAAGATTGGATGCGTCGCCGCTGGTGAGAGAACAGGTCGGATGGAGGGGGAGTAGGGGACCCTTTTATGCTTTATCGGACGCTATCAGGAGCGGTGCACATTTGGGTCATTCTCGCCGCTTACTGTACCCTAAGTAAAGTACTAGTCTCGTTTGAAATTCCAACAGGACTGGCTTTGTTCGGTGTTGGGTAGAGCACAGTACGATGCGCACATTGTGCGGGGTCAGAAGCGAGATTGTCGCATTGCATACGGTACGAGTGCTCGGATAGTGTGGGGATGCAATCTATCCCTTCTCGGTACCATGTTGCCTCCCAATGCTAACTAATTGCCACCAAATGAGATACCAGTATAGATAAAACAGGATGTGTTACCTCTAGCCATACACGGGTAAGATGTTTCCGATCGGACTTTATTTTTTCTGATCTGAGAGCACAGACAGCGAAAGAACCTCAAGAAAGCTGTTGCGATGTTTTTGCGTTGATCTATCCAGCGGCGTCTATCATCCAACCAAGTTGCGACAAGGGGATTATGATACCTCTATCTCTATTGCTTGCGAGCATCATTGACATCGGGTAGCAGCCTATGGTGCTGGAATTATAAAAATTCTCAGCTGACCGAAGTACCCGGGGCGCAGTTCATACATCTCAGTAGTTCTCGCCGGTTGTGAATATTAACTTACAGTACTGTGATTCTCTGAAAACCTCCCAACACAGGGCAGCATTGGTCCACTGCGGCGCCCATCATCGCTAACTTGGGGGAATACGCTAACTTACTTGCCGAAAAGGCAACCAAGCAAAGGTTGCCCTTGCGGGGGGAAATTCACGATGTGACCAAGGGAAGGGGGGCGACAGCTACCCCGCCTCTCGCCTCCTGCCTACTCGAGTAAATGGTTTGCAAAGGAAATTTCAAAGTGCATGCATGGCGTTAAACTTGGGAAATATGGCTTCAAGGATGATTGGACTTCTGCGATGTGGAGGATAAGTTGTCTGTGCCGGAATCCAGATCCATTGTGTTCATCTCGCCTTGACGCTTCACCCAATGTCCGATCGTGGCACTCCAGTACAAGTAACATATGGTACTTCACTGGTATTACACGGATGGCACCACGGGCCTTACTATTGGTTCTCTACGTATACCGGTAATATTATACACCGATTCCACAGTTGAATCAAAACCACAATAGCAGTGCGAATATAGTGCAAGTGCTGGACACGAATTATGCACTGCGCCTACAACCCCCGCAATCAGAGCGCGCCGAACGCTGTGGTCCGTCTTCCTATTGTTTCATGTTCCTATTGATCAGGTGAGGAATTACTTAATTCTTTACCCAGAAATATCACTTCACTCGAATCTTGGGAAAGCAGAAACAAGGTCAATATCAGCTGAATATCTGTGCGGGGCTTCTGGGTTAGATGGGCTTTGGCACTGGTCCCAAGTGCGACGGTGATGTTTCCAGGGCTTGCGTACTGTAAAAATTCGAACAGAAGATGTGCCTTTTTTTTTTGTCTCAACTGAGGGCTGAGTATGTGGTGTTTCCCCCTCCATTTTCCTAGAAGGGGAATTCCAACGTCTAGCACATTTATCCTCTGCCTGAGCTCATACGATATTTTTGATATCGAGCATCACCGCAGAGTCACTGGCTTTTAACAGGGCTTTCCTACTGTACGAGGTCCTCCCGGAAGTTCGGGAACAGTAATTTGAGGCTAACCAGCCAAATACATCCCTGTCTGTTCCTGTAATGGTGTCCTACCCTTGTACTCGAGTATCCGGTGCCTTGTACAACCATGTTTCCCCATGGGGAGCCCTATTCTTTATTATTGGGTATGAGTTTCCTTCGAGTACTTTCGTTGATATCGCCGACTCGAGTATCTAACCCCACTTCGGCGGCCGAATCCAACTCCCCGGAATCTTGACATAGTTCCCCGGCTTTGATCCTGGGCACGGGGGGTTTCGGCACTGTGCTCGAGAAGTCTATGGCACTTACCGGCGCCTTTTGTTTTTATCCGTGCACCGAACCATAAGCCAATCTAATCCTTTCTTAGGCTTGTCGTACTGTATAGTACGAGAGACGTTACCGGCTATTTGGATACCATATCCAACTTACTGCGCTACTGTTTGAGGAGTAGTACCCGCCGAAGTTTCTTGCTCTCTGCCCCACCGTGACAGGTTGTGACGGACCGCACACTGCCCCACCCTGCCCCCCCCCAGCTACCATATTAGTGGCGGACGGCAGGCGGATTTAGGTAATGCGAACACAGAGTTTCTCCACGGGACCACGGATTCTGCCGACCTAATTACTCGAGCAGTTTGGTCGCTGGGTTTGAGCTTTCAAACCAATTATGCCAGCGATGTGAGCTCGCGCATCGGGGTATTGTACCTTACCTGAGCCGAAATCCATAACCACTGCTTTCTCTTAGCCAAGTACCGGTACTCGAGTACTGTACTGTACAGCAAGGATCAAGCGCCCTTCGAAAAAGAAACAGATATTGCACGAACAGGGATGAAGACGAATGGGCGATTATATTGTGTCAAACAGTAGGAGATAGAATTGGGCGGGGGCCTAGTTCTAGGCTCTTCCTACGCTGCTAATGGGATCACTAGCTAAGGTTGCGCTACAAGATTCTCCTTGACTAGGCATGACTACTAGTGCTGTGGGGGTGTATTCCACTCCACCAATACCTGTATGTATCGTTGGAGGCGGCCCTGGCAGATAGATAAAATACCTAGACAGGAACTCTGTAACGGCTGGCCTTTTGTTTAAACTACCCGCATAATCAGGTGGGGCTCGTAGTGGCACTGGGAAGATCAAGTACTGTAAGGTGGGGGGCTTGGTCAGTGAGCGGGGTTTGCGGGGGGTTCCCCCATAGAGTTACTGTGTCCCTGGGGCGTTTGTCTCGTTTAGGTTGTCGGTCCCCCGGTAATGTTGGTTTGAATGTACGATACTGCACTCGTACTCGTAGTGAGTTGCTAGCCCGAGATTTAGACTAGTATCATACTCGAGCGTTTCCCCCGCTAGCAATGGCACCGTAATCCAATTACGCTACCGGCAGCCGGCACTGCATGTGCAGTGACCAACTATCAGACTTCAACCTCTTCCACCAACACGAAAGTAAACCATCACCGAAAAAAATTACCCCTATCATAGGAACCTCCTCACACTCTTTGGAAAGGGTTTTCCACAGCCTTCCATTATCTCACAATCAAGGATAATCTAGGCCTGTTTCAAGCTTCACCCTACATACCGCACAATATCCCGGATATGATACGAGCTCCTTGCAGAATCTGGTAAGCCGATCCCCCAAGTTGCGTACTTTGTGCGGAAACAAAAGGATGACGTTTTTACGAGTACTGAATTGTGAGCACCAACTCTCGAATTCCTCACTACTCAATCCGGTTATGATATGGTGCTAGTGTCATACGAGCGCTCGGGCAGCCCGTACTGTTCCTGCTCTATTTAATCCCGGCACGTGCAGTACTTGTACCGCCACCGCACAATTTCCGCAAATCGAATTCTTACTGAGCTTTTCTTCTTCCCATGTTTTTTTTATCTAATCTTGTGTAATGCTAACTTGTATGCCACTCAGGTCTTGTCATTGACAGTTATCTCTGGTGTGGGTTCGAGTGTGGTGGTTACCGGACAGGGACTCGACTCGAGGGGATGAGCTTATCCGGAGTGGGTTCCCTGTTGTGCACGGTCCGGTGCGGTATTGTATCACACGGTAAGGTACCTGTACTACCATGGGCCCTTAATACTCACTCACATGCGGCTCGTGCGGCTGTATCACCGAGTGTCACTCGATCAGATTGAGACCTTGCCGCTGGGATATGCTTAGAAGGTTGTCGCTGGAGTGGTAGAGTGCGTGTCCACCGCACTCGCAGGTACGGCAGTGCCCTTGCCGTTGTTATTTCTTCTTTAAGCTGTATCATGGTGGATCTGAAGGATGAAATTGTTGGGCTCGGGCAGGGGGGCATATTGTTGGATTGAGCAGGTATTGGGGGGGCAGTGCTGTGCGTTTTTCCCTTCACGCAGATTTTCGATAAGTTGTTACCACCTACTGCCCGACTACTGCAGTGGCTCGTGAACAAAATCGTATTTGTGCTTGAGAGCACAATACAGCAGCGATGCCTACTACCCGCGAATATTCACGGAAAACCGGACTCTTGAAGGTTTACCGGAAACAATTGACATACTATCTTCCAGCCTCCAACCGTATGGGCGAACATGAGAAGCTTCGATTATCGAGCCTGATCCCAAGGCAAAACAGAATGCTCACAGTGTAAATATAAGTATGTGGGGAAACATGCGCAGTGTACTGTTGTGCGGTATTAGCGGCCTTCGGTGTCAGCCTATGGCACCATTAAGGCTGAGGATTGGCTACATTAAATTTGTGAATTTTACTTACTCTACACCGGAAGGGGTAGAGTACTTGAGTTTTCGGGGGGGGGGGAGGGTGAAGGCATTAATTGTGCTCTTTTTTTTCTTCCCCTACTCGTTTCTGACGAGTGATTTCATGGGTGGAGGGTGGTGCTGACGATATTGGAGCCTTCGCTTCTCAGGTTCTTAATTTCAGAGCCTGGTTCGTCATACTGTTATAAGTCTAGTGCGCTAAGGCCCAATGCGAATGGGAGACATTCCGGGACAAATTTTGATGTCCTCAGTATTCATAAACGGCATCACCGAAATACCTATTAGGTCCTCCCTGGTCTAGACTTTCCAAACTCATCCACAACTGGGAAGCCGGAAGAGGAGGGAAGCAATATGTGCTAATTACGGCGCAGAGTGCGATCAGAGGCCACTCTCACAATGCCCCAGACTGTGCTTGATCAAAGCCCTTATCACTAAGATATCAACAGCCTACCCAAAGTGCGGGATAATGTCATTTGATAACGGGGGAAGCTGGTGAAATGGATTGATAACCTAAAGCCTATATATATTACGAGATTTTCAGGAAACTCGGAGCACCAATGATAAGCCGGATAAGGTTAAATCTTCAACAAGGCGAGGTCGCCACGGATGAGAGGACACGGAAGCATTGAAACTCTCGCCGAGTCTGTGGGGTCTTCAAGATTTATATCCTGTTATATGATAGGAAGGAACGAATATCAGACTAGATAGATAACACAGCCTTCTGACTATTCCCTAATCATACAGCCGGATTCTCAAGCCTGTGGATAGGCCATCTCCTTAGAGCAAACACATGCAGCACAGCCATAAGGGTGTTTACACCGCTAGGAAAAGTGGCATTTTGTTGCGAACGGTAGGTGGCCAATCTGCTGTATCGCACAACACTCGAGGGTCTCGGTAGAAACCTCAAAGCATGGACTATTTCAACCGTGTCTTGATGGGGTTTGTAGGCCAGATCTGTTGACACCCCCAAAGGCTCTAACCGGAAGGAAGCTTGTGTCTCTAACACAACTAAGTATTGGACAAAGCATATACTGGTCACCCTCCTCGTTTTGAAGGAGTGCTAGCACGTGCTAACGATATGAGGGTTAAGATAAAGTGGGGCATTAACATACTGCACGGATATTTGATAGGAATTTGGAAGGGAGGTTTCATGCCGGCTATCTATTCGCTCATCTATGTAGCTGCCTATCTCTCTACGCTAGCTTTCTTCCCTCGGTACGTCTTAATAGTGCTGGCGGGGCTGCTGGGGAGTAAATATACAAAAGAGCCTTGTTTTGTTTCCATACTCCATATCGTTTCAAAACCGGGATGAGGTCAGGAGATGTGATGGTTACGGAATTCCATAACAGTGGGAAGTCGGAGAGTGCGGATTCAAGTTGAGCTACTTGGCTGGTTGATTGGTGCCTCCCGAATCTGTGGGTCCGGCTGCAAATCTAACTAATCGGGGATAAGATCCCGTTGATACCAGTACGGTACTAGAGCAATATCTAATCCAAGTGACTTGAATCTCTTCCCTAAATAACTCTAGCCTTCCCACCAAACATCCAATGTCAAGGTCGCTTAGGAACACATCCCACCGGCTAGGGAGGATAAACCAAAGACGACATTAGCAAACTCCCCTCATGCTCACAGCCTTCCCTCCCGAGATCTATGTCTGATCCTGAATCGTTCATTCGCAGTGGGAGGCTTAATGGTAATGTTATATATCCGGCGATAACCATTGATCATGCCGAGTTATTTATAATAGGGACCTATCAGGACGACAAGACAATCATGCACTCAAATCACGAAACCTTTTGGGTATGATAGACACTTCATCCATCTTGCGCCGACTTGGGGCTTTCCGGCCAGAAACTGGATCTCGATTGGGCTAGGTGCGTCGGGCGGAGTTTAGGCACCTTCCGCCCGGAAGGAACGCATCACGAAGCTTGGAGGAAATCGAACCGTTGCACAGCGCCACGCCACGCGAGGTCCTCGCTTTGTGGGGAAGATGTTGGTAGATCGTTTTGCCGCACATGTTAAGCCACACCTGGATAATGCAATCCTTTGCCTTGTTTTCGAATTATCGACAAGGTGGGAGGGGGGGGCAAGGCTGATCGAGTAACGTCGGAAAGAGCAGTCGCCACTTGATACCGATAAGGATAAAAGCGACGGAGAAATATTTTAGAAATACAAACATTTATGGCATCACGGCCATGGATCCATATGACGGTTGTGAAGAGGAAGCTGTATTGATTCTGGGTCAGTGTCAATGGTCCTGTGAGTGATACTAACAGGGAATCTACCGACCGCAAAGACGGTAATGGAGAGGAGGTGGAGACGTGCCAATAACTAAGTATGAGATGCTTGAAGTGAATCCTTTGACTAATGGAGCTGATCCTCGGAATGTATTACTCCCACATATTTCCCCATACTCGAGTACACTGTACCGACATACCCACTTGTCTTCAGCATTCATGGAGTCTCCTCCTGCCTCTCAAGTTTCCTATAAAATTCAAATTTCTTTATATGATACCTGCTAAAGCATAAATACCAGCTATTGTGATATTATCTCACCCTTGAGCCATTTCAGACTCTATTTGACTACCCGATGATTTGAATAGTAGGGATGATAATAGGGTATCTCACGCCAATAAACGAAACCGGAACTGAAGTAACATTTTAGCGGTTTACGGTGAGCTGGGAGTGGTCGTCATTTATTTTTCCGAGGAATTTAGGATGTGCAGTGGTGGTGGTGCTAGTGGTCATGCCAGGTAGTATGAATTTAGTGAGCTGAACAAGATTTACAAGCTAATTCAAGAAGTGAGAGAGGGTAATTACAAGAAGTTCAACAACTACATTAACTATCCACTCATCTGAGTTGATTTCATTCAATTGATTTTTGTTGTCTCCCACTCAAGCATCTTCCATCCTATTGCTGCCAATCCCAGGCTGCCAATTCAGACAATATGAGTATGCTGACGATTCAATCCTATTGAAAGTCCAGAAAAGTTGCAAAGGAAACCAGCATTCAATGACCAAGTGTTGACTGGGAAAGTGATAATCAAGCCCTAACTTGGACTCTGATGGAAGTAATATGACAAAAGGATAAATATTGAGCAGGGATTTGGTCTCAGCCAGGGAATAAGGTTGTGGGGAAAAAAAAAATCCATATATATACTGAAATAGTACAAGAACAGCTTGGAAAGGAGGAGAAGTAGGCAGAGTATGCTAGTGCAGATCTGGCAAGGTATAGAGAATCTGTGAAACAGAAATTGGCAAGGTGTATACTACTTGATATTGGAATCCTCTGAAATATTAAGATGAATATAAAGCCTAATAAACAGAATTAGTCAGAATTGCAAAGCTTCATACAGAGAAAAAGTGAGAGTTGGGACAGACACGTGCTGGGTTGGTAGATGTGGATGAAATTGAGGATACTTTAAGCAGCAACTTAAAGAATTTATAGGGTAAGTTCTATTGAGTATAATAAGCCCTACATATTAAATAGCTAATTAATGTCATCAGACTAAGTGAAACAAAAGTACCTGTGCCTTTATTATCTGCACAATCAATTGGATGAGTGGACAAATATTAGTGAACATACTCTTGTGAATAGCTAAACAATTATCAGTACTCAGGTACTAGAAACTGGATAGCAACACCAGTAACCAAACCAATTACGAGCAGAAGAGGGAGAAAGATGTCATAAATGTAGCTTAGCAAGAAAAAGGTTTTTACATGACTCATGATTATAAGTCATATAACTTATTTTGTTACGATTTATTATGTTTTGCACATGACCCGATTTTGAGTCATGGGATATGTGCCTGGTGAGTATACCTTGCAAGTATGCCTTGCCAGTATGTCTTAGGCATATGATTTACATTTTACATATGACCTCGCTAATGAGTTCATAGGTTTCACACATATGACCACTTGGGGTCATATGACTTGTTTATTGTATTATGATTGGTTTATGAGTTTTTGCACATGACCTTGCTCCGAGATTATGGGATTTGAGCATGTGACCACTTTGGTCAGATGACTGGTTTGTTATGATTTGGTTTTATATACATGTGACCACTGTGGGTCACATAACTTGAGACAGGAAGAGTACTATATAAGGAGGCCTGTATGGCTGAGGAGGATATGCTCTTCACACTTTATTCTAAGTACTTTCCTTGTTCTTCCTTCACCCCATGTCAGAATGTGAAGGTTCGGTGATGACCCTATCAGAGCCCTTGATTTCTATCTCATGATAGGCTACAAGTTTTTAACTTCGATCACTTTTTTGGGCATTGTTAATCCTCCATCCTACGATTGGTAGAAGTTCTTTCTTCCTTCTATTTATATTTATGTTTGTTTATTTATGTTACCTCCTCACTGTTGTAATAGCTAAGTGAGCCTCCGCCCCTTTCACTATGTCTGTTCTACATTGCTCAGTGGTTTTGTCTTGTACTATCTAGAAAAACTTCACCCTAGAGGCTGAAGTGTCTTGCCTTCAGCATCACATTTCTGTCCTTTCTTGGCAATTTTATCACGCTGAGAAAGAGATATCTCCCTTGTCAGCTGCCCTCAAGATTGAACACAGTCTGAATCACGGTTATCTCATGATATTAGTGGACAAAGCTCCTACAGTTATCCCTTATTTACTAGTCCCCTTCGTATCTTTGCTTACTATGGTAGTGTAGGTTGTAGGAGTGTGGGCTAAACCTTGAGAATCCTCAGGGCCAAGCGGAGGAGCTCTCTTGGGAGAATGTTGCAATGTCAGTTATCCCAACCTGTCCTGCAGCTTCAATTGTGGGTGGTAGTGTGGGTAGACCGATTCCTAATGTGTCAGGTCTGGTTGAGGTACATGATTCTAGTATGGGTGGGATAGATCCCCTTGTGGTAATACTAGCTGTGGTAGTATCAACTCTTTCAGGGGGGTAGGTGCCTGAGTCCTCTGTAGCCGAGCTCATGGCTGGTCAGGATAACTGTTAGGTGGAGACAATCTGATAGACTTCAGAATTGTCTAAGCCAATCGAAATTTGTTTCTGTAGATGAAGATTGTCTAGGAAGGCTTGGGTTCACACATTTCATTTATGACTATTAAGAGCGAAGTAAATTTGGTAAAGTAAAATAGAATCGTAAAAACAATAATCTATTGTTAAGGTCTCTTCTCTGTTTTTCAATGATGTTTAAAGCTTGGGAGGTACGTCAATATTTATATTCTGCATCTGAGTGTTGGTGGACTATATCTATTTATCATACAACTATGTACCTTTCTGATTATAGCTCACAATGTTGGGTATTCTTGAAAGATGCGAACACCTAGAGACCCTAAAAATCACCACACCCTTTTTGCTAATTATGATATAACTAGTTAACTGATCTTTAGAGTCTTTAGACTTGTGGCCTAGTTCTCAAGTTGAACTGAGTTGGCTCCAATTGTCTTCGTTATTGATGAAATGATCAGTTTCATCTGCGGGTTGTATTTGCGAAGGGAGTTGTAATCACAAACCTTTTTTAGTCGCCTGACTTTAAACCTCCATAACTACTTACTCAACTCATGAATGTCTTTAGAGGGACTTCCTACTAATTTGCAGAAAGCTATTCTACCAGATTGATAATTATTCCCTTGGTCAGCAACCCTTGGTTGCTTTGGGTAACAGGATTTCAATCACTGTTGTAATATGGGAAGTTGTCTTCGTTACTACAACGTGTTCTGAAACCTAGTTGCAACACTCTGTAAAGTCTAATAACTTCTGTAGTAGTGTTTCTTGGAGTTCTAGACTCTTCTAAACATTATAGGATGAGTGTGAATGTATTGGTCTCTTGCTGAGATCCTTTACCATTCAATACCATCTCTTTGTGCGGAAATGTCCTGTTACTTACAGTCTACACCAATAGTATCACATCTTTGAAGCCTAGTAACATTCTGAGCAGTTGACAGATTTACTCCGTTCTACTTTTCAGACCTAGCTGAAGGTCCCCTCTCATATACTCTGTGAACAAAGTCAGGTCAGATGGATGGCAGCGACATATATGGTGTTATTCTGATACCTTCAATTCTGTGGTATTATAGTCACAGGACACAACTGAGATTGATATGTATGATGATGTGCAGGCCCCGTAAGGGGGTCAGAGGAGGGTGTTAGAGACCAGAGATTCCGATTCCGGGTGAGGTTACCCTACTTAGGGTGACTCCTGGGTATCGGATCTCAGTATTCCTAACAATAACACTTCTGATAGCATCCCCCCTGTAGTCCTGGGTGGTGATGTGGGTAGTCCGTCTACTCCTATTACTAGACCTGCACTCTGGGCTGGGAGGAGAATGAAAAGCAAGAAGTGTCAGGTCAAGCAAGACCAGACCTCACCTCTGTCAGTTGTCCCTAACATGGAAGGGTCATCGCCTTCGCCAGTTTCCTTTTGCTAACCAGCTGCTACGGAGTTTATGTTGGGTTTGGTGTCTGTGGAAGGAGCTGAGGAGTTAGAGGAAGACTTGTATTTCTAGTTGTGTTCAGCCATGTAACAATGGCTTAGGAACTACATTATACTGGCTGCTTCCGCTGAGGTCTTCAGACTGCGCCACTACTGTGGTGCACCTCAGATTCACTACGACAGTTCGTACCACTACGGTTAGGGAGACCTCACCCTGCAGGTCGGCTTTTTTTGTGTCTATATGCTTGATTTTTGAGTGTTTCTTTTATTTTGGTATTGGGGATGAGTACCATAGCAGTAGGTGGAGGTATAGAGAGATCTTCGAGTGGGGATACTCGAGTGCGTTTCTACTGTGAAGAAGGTTATTGCCAGGTTATATTTAGGTGGTGGTAGTGGCTTTTTGTATTTTGTATGGGTAACTTGGCTGGTAGGTAGGCTTGGCTGAGGAGGATTTTCTTTCCTGTTGATAACTTTATATTTAGTGTTTGTATTGGAGTATGGTATGGGCATGTTTGAGGTACAGGATTGGAGATTTAGTTAGTTTATAGTTAGTGGGATCTGAGTTCCGCTAACCTGAGGGCCTAGACCTGGGACTCATCATATGCCATTGTTGGTGGTGTGAGTTAAAATAATATTAGATTGACTTCTAGTACCTTTCCTACTTATTACTTTAACGAATATAAAATATCTTTATGCTCTTTATCATTGTCACAACTTTTATTACTATTATGATGAAAACACTCTACACAAGGTAGAGTTAGAGAAAGCTTACGATAGGCATTACAGATAGAAGACATAGGTCTTGTACTAACAATAACGTAGGTATAGGCATAAGAGCAATTGTATAGTAATAAGAGGAAGAGAAGAAGAAGAAGAGAAGTATCATTCCCAATCATTAAGAACTAACTATCTGATGGGGGATTATTACATTACAAAGCGTCACCTAGTGCGACACTAAATGATACAAGATAGCTTCCTTCAACCCAGATATGGAAGGAGATATTGACATCAATGATTAAAACCTCAATCTAGGAGCATTTAGTGACACCCTAGATCACATTTCAGCAGAGCCCTCAAGGGCAGCAAGTTCAATAATAGTCCAGAATGGGTCATCAGTCTATAGCTCACTAGTTGGAACTTCACGACTAAGAAGAAGGTTTAGATCAGCAGTACCAGTACCACAAGCCCCGGCCACTCTGTTATCAGGAACTAACATATTAGGAATAACTGAAAACCAGTTTCAGACATTCTTAGTGACAACAGGAAATAAGATAACAGGACAAGGAGATGTTCAACGATCAAAGGTAAAGGAATCATACATATAAAAAGAAGCCGAAGATAAATTACCAATATTTCTAGCACAATGTGAATAATACTTTGTGGTCAAAGGATATGAAGAATATCATGATGAGATTAAAATTCCTTATGTGGAATCACCATTGAGCAGACTTACTAGACAATAGATTATACTCTTTCAGGATAGAAGAAAACAAATAGATTGGATCACTTATGCGGAACCCAAAACAACCTTTTTTTGAACAATTCGGTGATCCCAGTGCCAAAGAGACAGCGAAATAAATATTGGAAACTTTTTAGGCATATTGGAATAAATTTTGAATGCTGGAATACAAGGCAGAATTCAACGATGCTACTCTCTACGTTATCCTATTAAGGAACTGTAGCCAATGGTTATATGCAGTATAGTAAAATTCCTACCTGATTTTTACCATATCAGAATGATTTGCAAGATATGCAATTTATAAGGAATGTCGATGAGCAATGGTTCGAAACAACTCAGAAAATGCCATAGCAAACAGGGTTGTAGAATTGTGCAGGAATGTAGATAGAATGTTCAGATCACAACTGACTCAATGCAAGAGCAGAGTGTTATTACCAGGCGTACTAATGGAGTTGGACAAAGTAAGAGCAGAACCTGCTCTAAACCTATCCAAGGAAGAATATGCCTGGAGAATGAATTGAAAACTTTACTTATAATGAGAGAATGCAGGACATCGGATACAGGAATGCAGGAGCTAGCCCTACAACAGATACCAAGGAACAAAAGCAGCTGAAATCAACCGCTACCAATTCTGAAAGAAGAGAAATATCCATGAAATAATAGCTGAGGACATACTGGTGGAAAAACAAGAGAGTTCCTAGTAAACTGGGGTTGAGGAGATCTAAGATGTGAACTTGGAAAACCTATCACGTTGGCGAACTACTACAAAGCAGTACATACGGAATGAAAGGATGAAGACGGAGATCATATAAGGATCAAGATAAAGATATACAATAAAAAGGACAAAGAAACAACGATATATACAATGCTCGACTCGGGGGCTATCAAATATTTCATTGGTAAGGAAATCTGCAACAAATATGGCCTCGATATCAAAAAAGCAAAGAGGGTAAGACTGTTAGAAATACTGAGATCCGATACTTAGGAACTATTCTTGGCAGGATAGCCTCACCTGGAATCGGAATCCCTGGCTTCTAACACCATCCTCCGGCTCCCTTAATGGGCCCTCACATCATTATACATTTTAACCTCAGTTGCGTCCTGTGACTATAATACCACAGAATTAAAGGCAAAAGATTAACACCATATCCATTGCTGCCGTCACTCTAACAGAATCCTGTTTGTAGGACATATGGGAGGGGACCTTCGGCTAGGTCTGGGAAGTAGAAGGGAATAAATCTGTCAACCACTCAGAGAGCGACTAGGCTTCAAAGATGTGGTATCTGTGGTATGGGCTGTAAGTAATGGGACATTTTTGAACTAAGAGATGGTATCAAATGGTAAAGAATTTCAATGAGAAATCAATACATTCGCATCCACCATATGATAACCAGAAGAGTCTAGAACTCTGAGGAACACTACCACAGAAGTCAATAGACTTTACAGAGTGTTACAACTGGGGCCAGGAATGCACAGTAGTTGAGGGAATAATTCCTAATACTAGAACAGCAATTGAAACAATGTTACCCAGACCAATCAAGGGTTACCAACTGAGGAATATCTATCAATCTTGTAGAATAGCTTCCTACAAATTAGTAGAAAGTCCTTCAGAAAATATCTGTCAGTTCGATATAGAGTAATAAAGGTTTGAAGTCAGACAACCAAGTAAGGTTACAATTATAACTATCTTTACAGATAGAATCTGCAGATGGAACTGATCATTTCATCAATGACAGAAACAATTAGTGCCAACTCAGTTCGAATTGAGAACTAGGCCATGAGTCTGAAGATGGCAATAATCGAATAGTTACTATTGGAAACAGCAGAGTTCCCAGTTAACTATATCATAATTATTGAAGAAGGTGTGGTGATTTTCATAGTCTCCAAGTGTTCGCACCTTTGAAGAATACCCAATATTGCAAGTTATAATCAGAGAGGTACATAGTTGTATAATAGATAGATGTAGTCCGTGAACACTCAGACATGGAATATAAATATCGAGGTTTTTTATAAGCTTTAGACATCATTGAGCAACAGAGAAGAAACCTTAATAATATACTATGGTCTTTACTGTTCTATCATACTTTACCTACTTTACTTTACTCTTAGTAGTCATAAATGAAACAAGTATAATATGAGCCTTCCTAGATAATGTCTGTCTATGGAAACGAATCTTGGTAGGCTTAGACAACTTCAAAGTCTATCAGGTTATCTCTGCCTAATAGAGACAGGCCTAATTAGTAGATGGGAAGTCAAGCACAATGGATCATATAATCTATATGACAGAAGTACCTATAAACATTGACAGTCTTAGGAAAACAGCAACCTTCCAAGTAGTGGGTCTCAAAAACCATAAGATAGTACTAGGGATACTATAGTTACAAAGACATAATGTGATAAGCTGTAACCGGTACGGGTACTCGGTTATTGGTTTTGTTTTATGTTTTTTTTTAAGTATCGCTATGATACTTAAGGAGTTTTACCAAAGTGTATCGATTGATACCTTTGATTAGTTTCGTTCATGTTAAGACATGAACAGATTTGTGTATTTAAAGACCGCCTGTTTCTACGATAGAAAAGGCAGACTTCGACAGACAGTATTTCAATATACTTGGTTGAACAGTTACTTCTTTGTTCCCCAGTACACCCTCGAAGCCTCCTTTAGTTCTCAGCTCTCGCCTCCTCTCTGGAAGAGCAGGCCACCTGCCAACTATTGTATCTATTACCGATAACGTGATTAGCACCTTGCGAACACGTTACATGAGCGATTTGAATGAGAACAAGATAACATTCACCAGTCAATGATGTATGATACAAGGTCTCCACAGTTTGCCAGTAGTCTGCTCGATACTGATACGGGAAGCGGAAGAAAAAGCTTTGCGCGCAAAGTTTGCCAAAATATGGCAAGACGAGAGAGTCCAGATACAAAGACTAGACCAAAGGGCAAAAGTGCCAACCAAGAGTTCCAGGAAGACTGCAGGATACAATCTACACGTCAATCAAGAACTAAGATACCTGTTAATAGACAGGCAATGATAACAACAGGAATATCCCATAGACAACCAGATAGCACTGCTGGACGGATAGTACCTCACTGTAGCCTAGCAGTCAAATATCGACTCATGACCAATGCTGGGATAATCGATGCCAACTATAGGTGAGAAATTAAGATGGTCTTGGCCAACCTGACTTACAAAAATTATGAAGTTCCAAAAGGCTATCGAATTGTATAATTGATTATTGTATAGATCAATAATGAAGAACTGCATGAAGTGGATCAACAGAAAGATAGCATAAAAGGAGATGAGGGGTTCAGAAGTACAGACCAAACAGAGCCCAATATAACAACAAGGATCGAGATCTAAGAGATCACAGTAAAGGCCTTTGGACGGTACTACAAAAGAGGAGATACTATAAGAGTTCTCAAATAGACATACGAAGACAAAAAAGTAGTCCTAGCAAAAATCAATATCAGGATAGAGTTAGCAATCCAAGATAAGAAATATCAAAGCAAAAAGAGATAGAAAGAATTAATTCTGAAAGAATACCATCTATTCATGAACCTATTGCAGGATGAGTAAGCTGCAGGGCTACTACTCAGAAGACCAAAAATTGATCATGAAATCCATCTGGAAAAGTACAAAAAGACAGAAAAACCTAAAGAAATTTCCTACAACAAGTTGTACCTACTGGGAGAAGCAGAGCTCAAAGAACTCGGAAAATACATCAAGCAAAACCTGTAAAGGGGATGGATCAGGGACTCCTTTGCATCAGAAGAAACTCCTATACTATTTATTAAAAAGAAAGACGAAAATATAAGACTCTGTATTGACTACAGAGCCCTCAATTCGGTTACCAAAAAGGATCAGTATCCTGGATGCTTGATTGGGAAAGCATTAGACATTTTATTATCAGCTAAGTACTTCAACATACTGGATATCAAGGATGCATACCACAACATCCGAATCAAAGTAGGAGACATATGGAAAATCACATTCACCTTAAGATATGGATTGTTCCAATACCTAGTAATATCCTTTGTGTTAACTAATACATAGGCTTTATTCCAACGATAGATCAACAAAGTACTCAATAAGTACCTCGACATATGTTGCATCAAGTACCTGGATGATGTACTCATCTATTCAGAAAATATGTAACAATATAAGAAGGAAGTTAGAAACATCATAGCTGCGATATAAGAATCAGGAATGAAGATTAAAACAATACAATGCGAATTCTATATGAAAGAAACCGAATACCTCAGATTCATTATCAATTGATGTGGAATCAAAGTCAACCCAGTTAAGACTGCAGCCATATAGGGCTGGACAAAACCTAACACCAAAAAAGATATCTAATGCTTCATGAGATTCTGCAACTTCGACTGCAGGTTCATAGAAGGATTTAGCAGGCTTACTAAACTACTGTATAACTTAACAAAAAAGGACAAGAAATAGAAATGGGGAAAAGCGGAACAAAAAACATACTACGATATCAGAGCACACCTGATATTAGCATATATACTGGTCTATTTCGAGACAAACCGAAGGACAATGATCGAAATGGACTCCCAGAAGTATGTATGCACAGGGATACTGTCGCAACAGTATGATGATAGAAAATAGAGGCCAGTGTCTTATCGATTCAAGACAATTACTCTCGTGGAATGCAACTACGATGTTGCTAATAAAGAACTATTAGTAATAATTTAAGCACGGAAAGAATGGAGGAGATATGACTTAAAGGAAGACCCTCTGGCCAGGATTGTCACTGATCATAAGAAGAATCTAGTCCTCTTTATGACTATGAAGAAAGTGAAGGATTGTCAGATATGATGGATAGAACACTCCAGTAAATATAACTTCAAAATCAAATACTGACTAGAAAAAGAAAGTAGAAATCTAGACACTCTCATATGAATTGGAAATAACAAGCTGCAAATGAAAGATAAAAAGAGAATAAAGCAGAAGACAAGAATACTATTAGCAAAGGCCTGGTTCAGGGTAATAGAACTTATTAAATTTACCTCAAACGAAGAAAAACGAATCCAGAAGGCAAACGAAGAGGACAAAACGATTAAGACAAGAAGAGAAGTATTGAAAGAAGAAAAAAAAGAAATAAAAGGAATAGCACTGAGTTTATGCCAATGGAAGAATAGAAATATGTGGTATGACAGAAAGTAATAGATTCTGGAAGAAGAAAAGATAAGGATGGGTATCATATGACAACATAATGATGTTAAGACTACAGGACATGGAGGAACTGCTAAAACGACGGAATTCATCATGAGGTCATTCTATTGACCAGGATTGCGCGAGGATATCAAAAAATATATCAAGAACTTCAACATATGTCAACAGACGACAACGGCTGAACAGGCACCTTATAGATTACTGATATCGAACGAAGCTTCCAAATGACCCTGGGAAATAATTAGTATGTATTTCATCATGGACCAACTTCAATTGTAAGAATATGACAGTATCCTGATCATGGTGGATCACCTGACTGAAATGATTTATCTCATTCCATTCAAGATGAATATAGATACATGAGACTTTATCTAGACATTCTTCCAAGAGGTCTTCCAAGTCTATGCCTTCCAAAAAATATCATTACAGATCGAGGAGCACTATTCATATCAGGACTACGGAAAAAAGTAATAGGAGAAATGGAGATACAGAATCAGCTGAATACAGCATTTCACTCACAGACTAATAGATAAACTAAACAGATAGATGCAATACTCAAATAATACCTACAAGCCTACATCAATTATCAGCAAGATGATTGGTATAAGCTCTTATCAATGTCCAAATTGGCATACAACCACAGGAAACAAGAAATGATAGGCATGATACTATTATTTGTGAATTACGGACAAGACCCGAAGAGTCAGACCAGCAATTATATAATTAGAGGCATGATAGCAGATAAAACAAATATAGAAAAACTAGACAAAACATTACGATATGAAATGAGTCAAGCACAGCAATGGCAGAAAGAACAATACGATAAATACTGGAGGCCCGATCTAAACATACAGCCTGGAGATATGGTGTACTTACTACTATTTAATATCCATACAATACGGCCATCAATGCAATTGGACAACAAGAAAGTTGGACCATTCCGGATACTGGAAAATCTGGGCGACCAAGCTTATAAACTCGATCTTTCTCCCTCAATGGGAATACACAATACATGCTACATCTCACTCCTTGAACTACATAATAATAACAGGTTTCCCTTACAAACAATCATTGCTCCTCCTCTGATCGAACTCGAAGGAAATTGAGAATACAAACTTGACGAAATAATTGATTCCTGCTTCTACTGTGGTAACCTCTAATACTAAGTCATGTAGACAGGTTATTCATCCAAACACGATAAGACTTGGTACTTCACTGCCAACTTCAAAAATGCACAAGATGCCTTCTTAACCTTAAACTAGCATTACTCAGGCAAGCCCAGCCCAGGTGACAATTAAGTTCTATAACAAAGGCAAGGGAAAAAAATGCACACACATACAACTACACAAGAGCTGAGGCGATAGCCCCTGACATATCACAACGGTGGGTCCGGGTAGAGTTATCCTATCTTTGGACCAAAGTTACCCTGCCTTAGGCAATAGATTACTCTACTATGGAGCCAAGTTACCCTACCTTGAAAATAACTTGTTACGCAGGACTTCAGGGGAAGTTACTAGATTGTTTGTCATGTGAAACTACATGAGGTGTTGGAATCTGAGATTGTACAGATCACTTCTAAACAATCAGTTGACTTCTGAACAAGCTGTAACTTGGAGATGTGATGGCTAACACCCCCCTCCGGCCCCTTCATAAGTTCCTAGTGTCATGGGCTACAGCCTGGAGAGTTACTGTAAGCCTAGTAAAAGCCTCTAGGTGGAGATGCTCCTGTAACTCCATGTAGACCTACACTATCCATCCGACTAGAAGCTGTCTGCGGGATATATAAGAGGGTAGAGGTGAACCTGGAGAATGGTCTACAGGTAGTTTTGTGCAAAACAGACCAGAACTGAAAGAGTAATACTCCTTTGAGGTTAGAAATTGTATGTAAGATTACAGGAGGCCAGTAGGTAAGGTAACCAAAGTCCGTTGCTCTGAAAGTGTAATAATATTAGAGAATCATTCAGGACTGTGAGACACTAGTCTGAGGTCATGATAAAAGCTACTTCTAGGAGGGTTGACTGTGTGTAGTACCTATTGGTAGACTACCTGCGAAGGAGTCTATCGGGAGAGCTATGTGACTATCATTTGGAATGATATGGAATAGAGCAGAAATGGATAGATGTTCAGAGGCTGCGGCTACTGGTAGAAGACTAAGTGTATATGGATTGAGAGTTCTACAGTTGGTATCAAATCCACTTGGGTATGGCAGTTCGCCACTGATATGTCTACAATATGAAGAGTTTTTACTTCCGTGCTTGCATTGTAGATGCAGCGGCTAAAACACTTCTATCAGGTAGATGTTAGCAAATCATATAACAGTCTAGCTTGAAACAGAGGATATGTGGTCCGACCTGTAGAACTTGGCTAAGTAGTACAAGGCAGTTAGGTGCTCGTAATGGTAGAGTAGTAATAGGGAGCAACTGGTATTATTTGAAATCTACTTAAGTATATACAAGTTCTCCTCTACACGGGCAATCAACTACCTCTTGAGATTAGGACTTGATTGAGTAAAGCTGTGGCTGAATGATATTAAGTTTTACCATTTTGTTTCTTCAAACTCTACTGTTATAACTATGACATTTATTATATTTATTCACTTTTACAGAAGAATTCATTTCGGTACAGTCGCAACCTCAGAACCCATCTTTCCAAAAGTAGCCAACATTATACTCGGTGTCACAAACCGGAGTATGACAAGATAGATTGATAAAGAAGAAAGAAGATTTTCAGATAACTTGTGCTTGCAAGTTATTGTTGTTTAGCTGTTATGTAATAACTCATAGTCATGAGTCATATGATGTTATAATTTTTGTGCACAACTTATACTTATAAGTCACAAGTCTCATACATGTAATGCACCTAGTACACAGGACTTATTATTATGCATTGACAAAATTAACTGCGATTTAATAATCCGTAGCAACCTACCCCTCTTCACCACCCTGTACTCTCAACAGTACGTAAAAAGATTGCTCTAAGTTAACTAAGAAAAAACCATTCTGCTTAATTCCTTTTTTCAATAAACTATGCCTCCTATTCTTTACATACATACTAAAAAACCTATTCCCTCTACACATCTTTCTGAGTTTACCAGGAGGAGGATTCTTAGGTTACACAAGCGTCAGATAAGATATCAGCAAATTTCCCCCTACCTTAATATTGCCTACACTACTGTCAGAGATACAATTACAAAGGGATATCAAGAGGGCAAGGAGAATAAGGGTAGAGGAAGACATCTTAAAACTACCAAGTCACATGATAAGGCTATGGTGGATGAACCTCTTAAAAATTGCCATACTACCTATTCTGACATTGTTGAGCAAGTTGCTCCCAATGATTCTAGTAGGACAGTAAGGAGAAGACTTGAAAAAAAGCATCTTAGAAAGTAGATAGTACAAGAGAGAGGGTTTCTTTGGATGAGGATCTAGCTTAAGAGAGGTTGGAATGGGCATTAGCTCATAGGTATTGGACAAAGGAGATGTGGAGAAGGAAGGCAACGTGAAGGAATAAGGTAGCTGTGGAAAGGGGAGAAGGAAAGAGGAAAAAATAGGTATTCAGATACCCATATAAAAAATAGAATAAGGATTGTGTTAAACCTAAGGCTAGGAGAGGAAAGAGAGGGATTAGCCAGATGATGACTGGTTGTTTTTGTAGTCAAACTCATGGTCTTTTTTTACCTGTTTTTCCTAATTCTTCTTCTGTTAGGCTTGGAGTTACTGGCAGTCAATTATAGATGTTTATGATTATTATGACTTTCTGGGAATATAAGAGAATATCAGACAAAAGGCTGGAGAAGAAGAGGTATTTTATATCATTGACAATGCTAAGACTCACTTGTCTTTCAGGAGATAGCTCAGAGGTCAGGAAATTACACTAATAGAAATTCCTGCCTATTCACCAGATTTCAATCAAATTGAAAATATTTGGTCTCTGGTGAAAAGTAAGCTTCACAAGTACTACACTGAGCTATATCTTATAAAGGGTGATGTCAATTTGGTCAAGAAGGCAATAGTAGAGACCATCACTCATTATTGAGAATTTCATAATCTAAAGTTTTTTGATACTTTAGCTGGATTAATGCTGGATGGAATAGAGGCAATTATTAAAGCTGATAGATGGTATACTAAATATTAATTTCTACTATTTATTTACATTGTTTAACTTTTTGTTTTGATTTTCATGATAGTGGATTGGTGGGTGAGTGTGGTTGTCATTGCCGAAGATTTTCCTCTATTGAATTGCAGTTAATTTTGTTCATTTACAATATAAGAATTATGGCTGGTTTAGACTTGTTGTGCTGTTGACTCATACGAGTCAACTGAGGATCCCACATGACTCACCATCGTGAGTCATAGAATATGGTGACATGAAGGTATGAGTCACACAGGATTAGGGTTGAGTGAGGTGTCTGTAAAAATAGCGAGGTCTTAGGACCTCCAGTACACAAGGGGCAGGCGGCTGGGTATTTCCTTCTCTGTACCAAAAACTGAACTTATGCACTGGAGGACCCCCAGGCAAAGGGACCTCACATCCGCCCTCCCCATCGTAATTGATGGACTCCTTTTCCGCCCCTCCGGGGTGGTTAGATAGCTTGGCCATTGGTTTGAACCGGCCTCTTGCTCTCTCCGATGGGCTACCAACACCCACTTTTCGAAGCGCCTCGCACTTGCACAGGGTACGTTCTCCATGCTCAAGAGGCTGTCGGGTCCTGGTAAGGGGCTCGCCCCCTTCCTCTGTCACAGGCTAGCATCATCCCTCCTCGCACCCATACTCCTCTTCGGTGCAGACTTGTTCACACCCTCATCTACTATGACAGACCGTCTTGCTGTCTTTTGGAGACAAGTCCAGCGATGGGTCACTAACTGTTTCTCTGAGACCCCCACCGGGATCCTCCCATGCGAATCGGCCCTTCCACTGGTCCAATGCCTCATCAAACACCGCCAACGATTGGCGGCGCTGAGGATGGTATGCCTCCCCCCAGAAAGGAACCCAGCTACCGCACGGCTACACTCTTCCTTCCCTACAGCATCCTCTTACCGCTCACCGGAGGACTACCGAGCCTTAACGGTAGTACTTACTCCGGGTTATAGACCTCTGAGCTGGAAATCCCCCGAACCATCCACTCCTGTAAGGAGGCATCTCCCGCTTGATGCAATAGCCCACAGAGTGGTTAAACTTATTAGACATCTCTCTCGAGTCCCACTAGCGTCACCTGCCCTCCTCCCTTCACCCTTGTCCCCACAGGGACCTGAAGACCCCCCCTTTCCAGCCCTTAAGAGAGGTTGCCAGCAGTTCCTCCTAAATGTCTGGTCCAAACAGTACCCACCACCATCCCGTTACGTTTACTCGCCCACACTGTCACCCCACCCCTTCGTAGGGTTGGGGAAATTCGTGGCAGGGCTCATCCACCAGATGAGGTCAGGAAAAAGCTACCTGGCCGGTCACCGCTCCTGGAGGGACCCAGACGCCCCAGACACCTACCCCTACTGCGAGGAGGAACCCGAGTCCTTCCACCACGCCATTCTCAGCTGCCACTCCTGCACCAGAGCCAGAAATGCCCACCTCTCAGGGGTTGAGTGCCTGAACGAGGGGGAGCCCATCTGGTCTTCTCCGGCACTGCTTCATGGCCTTTCTGCATACATCTCCGCCACCTCAACCGGATTCCCCCCGGACATGCCTGCATTCAGAGATCCCCCCTCCGGGGCACGTCCTGTCAGGATTACAACTACCTCCCTCAGATCCTCCTCTTCGGCCTAGGCAGGAGTAGGTGGCACACTTGTTTGGTTTCCTTGTTTGTAGGATTTCGCTTTAAGCTTAGTTTGAATATTTCCCTTTATAGTAAGCTATTATGCGCTTTGCGATATGGGTTGTTCGCATTTTCTGGAGGTATTGGTTTGGTTTTTTTTTGCTTTGTTTGTTTGGGATTAAGGTTTTGTTTACACCATAGCTACCGCTACATGTGAGTTCTTGTACCTAAACAATGAATACATGATTTTAAAAAAAGAAAAAAAAAAAAAAGACCTCCAGTACACCTGTCGGGTCGCGGTAAGGGGCTCGCCCCCTTCCTCAGCTACAGGCTAGTGTCATCCCTCCTCGCACCCATACTCCTCTTTAGTGCAGACCTGTTCTCACCCTCATCTACTATGACAGACTGTCTTGTTGTCTTTTGGAGACAAGTCCAGAGATGGGTCACTAACTGTTTCTTCGAGACCCCCACCAGGATCCTCCCATGCGAATCAGCCCTTCCACAGGTCCAATGCCTCATCGAACACCGCCAACGACTGGCGGTACTGAGGATGGTATGCCTCCCCCCAGAAAGGAACCCAGCTACCGCACAGCTATACTCTTCCTTCCCCACGACATCCTCTTACCGCTCCCCAGAGGACCACCGAGCCTTAATGGTAGGGCTTACTCCGGGTTACAGACCTCTGAGCTGGAAAACCCCCGAACCATTCCCTCCTGTAAGGAGGCATCTCCCACTTGATGCAATAGTCCACTGAGTGGTCAAACTTGTTGGACATCTCTCTCGAGTTCCACCAGCGTCACCTGCCCTCCTCCCTTCACCCTTGCCCCGACAGGCACCTGAAGACTCCCCCTTTCTGGCCCTTAAGAGAGGTTGCCGGCAGTTCCTCCTCAATGTATGGTCCAAACAGTACCCACCACCACCCCGTTACCTTTACTTGCCCACACTGTCGCCCCACCCCTTCATGGGGCTGGAGAAATTCGTGGCTGGGCGCATCCATCAGATGAGGTCAGGAAAAAGCTACCTGGCCGGCCACCGCTCCTGGAGGGACCCAGACGCCCCAGACACCTACCCCTACTGCGAGGAGGAACCCGAGTCCTTCCACCACGCTATTCTCAGCTGCCCCTCCCGCACCAGAGGCAGAAATGCCCACCTCCCAGGGGTTGAGTGCCTGAACAAGGGGGAGCCCATCTGGTCTTCTCCGGCACTGCTTCACGGCCTTTCCGCGTACATCTCCACCACCTCAACTGGATTCCCCCCGGACATGCCTGCATTCAGAGATCCCCCCTCTGGGGCCTGCCCTGTCAGGAGTACAACTACCTCCCTCAGCTCCTCCTCTTCGGCCTAGGCAGGAGTAGGTGGCACACTTGTTTGGTTTCCTTGTTTGTAGTATTTCGCTTTAAGCTTAGTTTGATTGCTTCCCTTTATATTAAGCTATTATGCGCTTTGCGATATGGGTTGTTCGCGTTTTTTGGAGGCATTGGTTTGGTTTTTTTTTTTTGTTGGTTTGGGATTAAGGTTTTGTTTACACCATAGCTACCACTGCATGCGAGTTCTTGTACCTAAACAATGAATACATGATTATAAAAAATAAAAAAAAATAAAAAAAGGACCTCCAGTACACCATGCTCCATCGCTCCTATTTTCCTCCTACATAGTTTGGCAACACCACGTCAACTATCGTGGGCCCTCCCACTCCCCTCTGCCCCCTCGATGTTTCCTGCCTAGGGGCACGGTTAACTCTACCATCCTCTCCCGCTTTGGCCTCGCTTGTCTTTTGTCTGCTTGATGGAGGAGTTATCTGAGCTCACCTAGTAGTCCTGTCTTGCTAATAGGGGCTCGCTTAGCTTTGGCACAGTTGGCTTCCTCTCTTCACTTCCGGACGGCACTGGCAGTGGTGGACGTTCTTCTCCCCACTTGCACAATCCCCGTTGGGGAACGCCTCGGCTAGTAACTTCGGGGTCCATCTCGCGGTGAGATTTGACCATGCCCTCCTAGTTGCTCGGTTCAAGTTTGGTTGCCTTCCTCACCTTGCCCTTCCATCTCCCTGCCGCCGGTGGGATCCCTTCCACTAAGTGACGTTATCTCTCCAAGAACAAGGGACTACATGAGAGACGCGGTAATACGTTGCTTCGGTCTACGGTCGGGTTTGCACTGGGGCCTTTGGCCCTACCTCCACTTTCCACTTCGGTCACGTCGGCTCGCACCCTACTGCCTTCCCTCCTTGGCTGGTACCCTACTACCTCCTCCCTTTGGCTGACATCCTACTGCTGGGTGGCATCCCCTCTGCCAAACATCCATTCCTTGGGCCTGGCACCGTGGCCTCTATTCTCGATTTGCGGGTCATGGCATTGCACTACCTCTGTGGCTTAGCTGGTTGGGGGCGGTTCTTTAAATAACGGCAAATCTGGTGGTACAGTGGGCGGTGGTTATTTTCTTTTGTGGCCCTATGGGTCTTGTAGTTTACGGAATGGAGTTTTTCCTTATGCTTTACTGCCTAGCTTGTTTGGTTTCCTTCCTGTTGGCTACGTGTAGTTAGTGGGTGGGGTTTTCTTTCGGGTGAGGAATCTTCTTGGGCTTTTGGTTGGCTTCTAGGCGAGACCCTTTCGTGTTCAAGTCGTGAGGCCTGCGGGCTGGGCACCTGAGCTGATCACCCTTGGAGTGTGTGCGGTTGGGCCCATACCAGAGGGTCTTGGGGGTACGGGTTTTCTCTTGGTCCGGGTGGAGGGGTTTTCTTAACACCATAGCTAGCGCTGCATGCGATGTTCTTGTACCTTAAACAAGTAACTAAATGATTATAAAAAATAAAAAAAATAAAAAAAAAAAGGACCTCCAGTACACCACGCTTTGTTCCTTCTATTTTCCTCCCACATAGTTGACAATATCACAATTAACTATCGTGAGCTATTCACTCTCCCCTCTACCCCTTAATAGTTCCTGCCTAGTGGTATAGTTTCTCTTTAAAAGCCTCTCCTACCTTTGCCTGACTTGTTCTCTGTTCACTTGAGAGGGGAGTTATCTGGGTCTTACTCAATAGTCCTGTCTTGCTTGGCAGCTTTCTTAGCTTTGGTATGGTTAGTTTCCTCACTTCATTTCCGGTCAGGGCTAACAGTGCCAGAAGTCTTTCTCCTTACCTGCCTGATCCCCAATGAGGAATACCTCAACTAGTCACTTCAGGGTCTCTCTCATGGTGAGATTTGATCATACCTACCTAATTGTTTAGTTCAAGTTACTGTCGCCTTCCTACCCTCACTCTTCTAATTCCATTCTGTCAGTAGGATCTGCTCTGCTTAGTGACACTATCTCTTCCAGAATAAGAGACTATATGAGAGACGCAGTAATATGGCAACTGTTCAGTTTCTACAGTTAGGACTGCTTTGGGACCTTAGGCCCTCCCTCCACCTCCCCACTTCGTTTACTTCAGCTCACATCCTACTGCTTTCCCTCATATGGCTAGTACCCTACTACCTCCTTACTCAGCTGTATCATGTTTTAGAGTTTCAGCCTCCTGCTTGCCCATAGTTGATTTTTGGCTGGAATCCTTCTACTAGGAGTCATCCCCTCTGCCAGCCATTCACTGCTTGAGCATGGCACTGTGGCCTCTCCCCTCGATTGGTAGATCATGGTATTGTACTATATCCATGCCACAGCTAGTTGTGGGTGTCTAGCCTTTGGACACTTCGCCGGCCATGTACCTTGGGGGTAGTTTTGTAAAAATGGCCAATCTGGCAGTACAGTAGGCAGTTGTTATTTTTCTTTATGGTTCTTATAGGTCTTGTAGTTTACAGGTAGAGTTTTTTCTTATGCTTTCCTGCTTAGCTTGCTTGGTTTCCTTCCTGTTAGCTACATGTAGTTAGTAGTTCGGTTTTCTTTTAGGCAAGGAATCTTCTTGGGCTTTGTGGTTGATTTCTACACTAGACTCTTTCACATTCAAGTCATGAGGCCTGCAGTCTCGGTACCAGAATTAATTGCCCTCGGTATGTGTATAATTGGGCCCATATAAGAGAGTCTTGGGGGTATGGGCTTTCTCTTGGTCTGGAGAGGAGGAGTTTTCTTAATGCTATAGCTTGTACTGTATGCGATGTCTTGTACCTTAAACAAGTAACTAAATCATTTTAAAAAAATAAAGATAAAAAAAGAGGAGCTCAAGTACACATGCTCCATACTCTCTATTTTCCTATCCCTATATTCTACTTCTACCCTCAACACCATTAGCATCTGGTGAAAAACCCCTCAGACATCAGAATCCTCCTCACCTACGCTTATGGACTACCTCTCCTTGCTAGGCAATGAATACTACCACACTCTCCCGCTCTAGTACCCCTGCATAATACTCTGGTGCTGCCTCCCAACCCCCTTTACATCTATCCTCTAATGCCCCTATTCTTCCACTTCATGAGAACCAAGCGAGGCTCCACTCCTCCGCTCGGGAATTGTTACATTGGCCCCCCAATCATCTTCTCCTGCTTTCTCAAGGTGAGGTACGGAACCTCTCCACAGGAGAGTGCTACCTCTGACCTCTCGTCTCCTCACTCATCCATGTCTTGTCTGCCCTTTCACTCACTGTCAATGAACTCAACACTCTGGTTCATAATCCCTTCTCACAAATTTCCACCACTCTCCTCTCCCAGAGTTGTCCCATTGATGCCAACAGTATCTCAGTAAGCTCCGTGGCCTCTCTCTAGGTATCTATCAGTCATTTAACCTCCAGGTTGGTGGCTAGCCCCACTACACCATATCAACAACTTTTGTTAGCCTCCACTGCCCCACTCCCCCTACCTTTCCAAAAGAGTAAGAAGCCTGCTACCAACAATCTGGCCCCCACCCTTCCTGAGGTATTATCCTCAGGATACCAGGCCTGCTATGACTCGGACATTCTCCACTATGACACAGTGATTGGCAAGTACCTGGGCAATCCTGCTGCCTTCACGGCTAACTACTCCAGAATCTGGGAGGCTCAGCAATAGAGGAACAGCAAGTACCCAGACCCTACTGAATTCCTCCCTGGTATTCCTGACTCAGATGACCCCTCACCTAGACTCTCAAAGACCTGCTACTCTGATGTTGCTTCCTCTATACCCTAAGAAGGCAAGAAGAGACAGGGAATCATGACTTCCTCAGCTACACAAGCTGTGAAAACAGTCTTTAGGCCAGCTGGTCCCCCCTCCTCAATGGCCACTGACTGCCACTAAGCGAAGATTCTTTGCCATTAGAACATCTCCTGCCCCTCAGGATCAGGGCATTGACATAGCTGCTTCTATACTTGATATTGCGGTAACTGTCCTTAAAGAGGCTAACTGTCTTCTCTCTAAAGCATTTACGGCTAAGGTCAATAACTACAGTACTGTTACTCTCCATGTCCTCAACACTTCTATACCAGCTACAGTATATGACCCCTACTACCAGGCCCTCTCCTCCTATCTCAACAAGTCTTATCCTATGAGTGATAACCACTACCTCTGCTTCTGCTCCGTACCCAAGGAAATGCAACTAGTCATTCACTCTATTCCTCTGTCATACCTCCCCGATGACAAGGACTTCCTTCTTCAGACTCCAAGAGAGACTATCCTTAATGTCAAGGAAATCCAGATCCTCTCAGCCTGCTTCCTTGTATGAGGCGAGAGGCTATCCCTCTTAAAGGCAAACACTTCATACATCATCACGGTTGTACTTTTAGATGTGGAGAAGATGGTGGGTAGGACCATCCTTTATGCATCTAGAGGCTGGATTGAATGAGCTTTTTCTGCGAATACATTCATTCAATGTAAGAACTGCAGGTGCTATGGCTACTAGGCAGCAAGGTGTAAGACTGACCACCCTATTAGCCCCATATGTGGCCTTAGTCACACTAAGGTGGCTCACTGCAACTAGAATCCAATGTGTTCCAAGGGAGACAACCTCAAACCAGTGGTTAACTACAGCCCCACCTCTCTCTCCTGCTGCCCCAACTGCTCCTCCACCCACTTCGCCTTCGACTAGTCATACCCCTAATGCCCGCAACCTCTCACCCCTCTTCTAGGAGAGGAAGAGATAGATACATAGGACGATAGAGAAGAAAATCCTTCTGCAGGACCAGTATGGCCCCAATGCCTTACTCCTCCTTTGGACCTGGGAGAGTCTTCTCCACAGAGCTCTCTTCAGACTTCTCTTCGCCAACCTGTTTAGATACCCTGGTGGAACTTTGTCCTTCTCCAGCATCCCTTCATGTTTCCCAGGAGCAGACTTCTTCCGATCCTAGAAGGAGGCAACTGCCATCCTTGTTCTCAAACCACTAGCGGGTTCATCCTAGTAATATGAGACATTCACTCTACTCTCCCTCCTTGCTCAGTTTCTGTTACTCCTTCTCAGAGCAGTAGCTCTTTTTCCCTCTTCCAACACAACTGTCTAGGAACCTGGAATGTATTTTTTTCTCTCTTTAATACTTTAGTTGCCTCATCCTCCCCTCCTGCCCTTGTTACCCTTCAAGACCCCCTTTTTTTCATGGAAAACTCGTGCGCTTTGCCAGTTTCAAATCTTTTGCCCTTTATCTGCGCATGAGAAATGACAGTATATGTTGATTTTCACCCAACAGTCTTTTTTTAATGTTATTTTATTAGTTCCAATATTTTTTTAACAATCCTGCCCTCATGATAGTAGATATCTGCACCCCCTCTAGCCTTTTTGGCTCCTCCCATATGAGATTCAGAGTTCTCAACCTTTATTCCCTTTGGATCTTCATCTCACTGTACTGTACTATCTCACCTGAGGAGGCTTTCCCTGATCTCAACTTTCCTACCCTGGTGCTGAGCAATTTTAACCTTCGCCATCCTCAATGGGATCCTGATCACCCCATTAGAAAGAATGAAATCTGCACCTCTCATCTATATGCTGACCTCATACAAGAATACTGCTTCTCCCTTTTCAATACCCCTAAAGTATAGAGTAGTTTTTCCTTGGACAAGCCCTTGCCCCCTTGGTGATTGACCCGGGCTTTTCCAACTAGTACCTCTTCCTCTTTGTGAAGTCCTGAGATGCATTTCTCTATTTAACGTGATCAGATCATGTCCCTATATCCATCACGCTATCTTTTTCTCTACTCTCACCCTCTCAACCTGTACCCAATTAGAAGGCCATGGACTGGCCTGGTGTCTACAATGGCCTTCGTTCCTTCACAGTTACTGTTCCACTTCCCTTGCCAACCCACCAGGTGCTAGAGAGTTCACTTGACTCCAATCTTAGCAGGGTATGGATGGTCCTCATGAAATATATGCTGATAAAGAGATCTTGTACCCATTCAAAATCTTGGTAGTCTGAGACCCTGTCCACCCTAAGATCAATATACTACTCCTGATTAAGAGAGGTGTATACCTCCCCCTCAGATGATACCAAAGCCAATGTCCAGCCTACCAGGTCTATCTACTTCAAGGCAATCAAAAAGGCAAAAAAGAAACTTTGGGCATGGTTCCTGGAGGATGCAACCTCCAAAGGATGTAGACAGTGAAAAGGTTTATCTTTAGCAAGCTACCAGAATACTTCCTGTCCCTACCCCATAGAATCTCTTCGACAGGGCTGAATGATGCACTGCTCTCCCACCTTTTCCCGCCCAGGCCCCATGCTTTCTACCCACCCATTCTGCAAGCCTTCAAGAACTCCCCTTCCTAATAACGGAAGAGGTTTTAGTCGCTCTTAGCAGGTAATTGTCTTCCTCAATCCTTGGTCCTAACCTTGTTCCCTATATCGTTGTTAGGCGGAGACAACTTGATAGACTTCAAGATTATCTAGGCCAATTGAGATTCGTTTTTGTAGACGGAGATTGTCTAGGAGGGCTCAGACTTGGCTCGTTTCGTTTATGACTACTAGGAGCGAAGTAAAGTGGGTAAGATAAGGTAGAATCGTAAAAACAATATTATATTGTTAAGGTCTCTTCTCCGTTGCTTGATGATGTCTAAAGCTTGGAAGGTACTTCGATATTTATATTCTGCGTCTGAGTGTTCACGGGCTACATTTATTTATCATACAACTTATGTACCTGTTCAATCGTAATTCGCAACACCGAGTTTTCTTCCTAGGTATGAACACCTGTAGACCCTGAAAACCATCACACCCTCTTCGGTAATTACTATTTTTCTTCTTAAGAAATATACTCCCTCTGATAGTAATAGTCCAATTAGCAGAGTCTTTAGACTTATGGCCTAGTTCTTAAGTTGAACTGAGTTGGTTCCAATTGTCTTCACTATTGATAAAATGATCAGTCTTATCCATGGCGATATCTGCAAAGGTGGTCGTCATTACAACCATCGTAGGTTATTTGATTTCGACCCTTTGTAACTCCATACCCAACCAATAGATTTTCTTTGGATGACTTCCTATTCACTCGCAGGAAGCTACTCCACCCGACTGGTAATTAATCCCTCGGTCGGCAACCTTTGGTTGCTCTCTGGGTAGTAGGTTTCAGTAACCATTGTAGTATCGAGAATCACCCTATGACTACAACGTGTTCCGAAACCCAGTTGCAATACTCCGTGAAGTTCGTTTGGCTTCTTTGGTAGTATCTTTTGGAGTTCTAGACTCTTTTGGTGTATGCAATTGTATCGGTCTCTAGTAGAGATCCTTTACTATTTGATACCATCTTATTGTGCGAAATCGTCCTGTTACTTAAGGCCCATGCCAAAGGTGTTATATCTTTGAAGCCTAGTAACTCTCTGAGTAGTTGACGGAATTACTCTGTCCCACTTCCCAGGCCTAGCCGAAGGTCCCCTCTCATATATCCTGCGAATAGGATCCGGTCGGACGGACGGCGGCGACGTATACGGTATTATTCTAACACCTTCAATTCTGTGGTAATGTAGTCACAGGATGCAACTGAGATTGATATAAGTGATGATGCACAGGATCCGTAAGGGAGCCAGAGGGGGGTGTTGGAGACCAGAGATTCCAATTTCAAGTGGGGTTACCCTACTTAGGGTGGTCCCTAGGGATCGGATTCTGGTATTCCTAATATGAGCTCCCTCCTCTTAAGGCTTCGCCTCGAATGCCTTTTGGTACAAAAATAAATAAATATAAACATAATTTAGCCATTAATTTCCTCTTGGACCCGATGAGAGTAGGGTAAAAAACCTTCCGCGTTTGCTTGGCCACGGTAGGAAAACCTTTCTCTTATCGTCCTTCCTCTGCCCGCCTTGGCATTTCTGGATTATCATGGTGAAATTCATTCACCATTTCTCTGGCATTATCCATACCAGTAGCAGGTTCCCAGGTGTTCTCATCTTCAGAAAATCCTTACCATTTAACAAAGTACCATAGTTCACGTACTTCTTGATAGCGACCGTGTACTCTCTTTCTGTAAGAGCGTAACTCGCTTCTTACAACTTTCTCTATTTCCCACTGTAAGTCACCCTCACTATCCTCGGGCTCTTGGGGAGGTTGTTGTCGGTTCGGACACACCGACTCTCTGTAGAGTTCTAATAGAGATATGTGGAATACTGGGTGTATGTTCCATCGATCCGAGATATTGAGTTTGCAGGCGCGATTTCCTCGTTTTTCCAAGATTACAAATGGTCCATACAATTTGGGGCTGAGTTTCTTTGACTTTCGGCGTGTACAAATGTTCTTTGCATTTAACATTACTTTATCGCCAATTTTAAGGTCAGGTTGCTCCATGGCCTTCCTATCGTTGTATTTGGCCATAGCTTCTCGTGTCTGTTGGAGCGACTCTCTTGCTTGCTCGTGAATCGTTTTTATCAAGTTTGCATATAGTGTGGCTCCTGGATTTTGTGCCTCGTGTTCCTTCATCCATTCGGTTTGTGGATGGAATCCGTAGTTTGCATAGAAGGGTGTCATGCCATGTGCACTGGTTACCGAGTTATTGTAAGCATGTTCGGCTAGGGGTAACAGATGGTACCAGTCATCCTGATCATAGTTGACAAAACCTCGCAGGTAACCTTCCAGCACTTGGTTGGTTCACTCAGTTTGTCCATCCGTTTGGAGATGGTACACTGTAGACATCCTTCTTTTTATATTAAGTGTGTTTTGCATAGGGATTCCCAGAATTCTCCCGTAAACTTTGAATCGATGTCTGAGAAAATTTCTGTTGGTAAGCCATGTAGCTTCCATATTTCCTTTGTAAAGGCCGTTGCCACATCTTTTGCTGTGGTTGTTCCTTCCAATCTGACGAAGTGAGCCATCTTTGTGAATCGATCAACAACTACCATGATTTGGGTGCATCCTTGACTTTAGGGTAACTGTGTAATAAAGTCCACTGAAATTGATGCCCATGCTGTGTAGAGTATTGACAGTGGTTGTAGTAGACCATACTTCGCGTGTCGTGGAGATTTGTTGTGTTGACAATGATCACACGACCATACATAATCGTTTACCCAATCTGCCAGGCCTTTCCAATGGAAATCCCTCATAATTATCTCCAGGGTTTTTTCTTGTCCGAAGTGTCCTGCTATTTTAGCATCGTGACATCCTTCAGCTATTATCGTATAAAGGTCCTGATTTTTTGGTACGAATAGTCTTTGCTTGTAATAAATTAATTGGTTGGATAGGGTCCAGTCTTTCGGGAAAGGTTTGCCATTGTCTCGTAAGCTTTCTAATTCATTTCTTCTTTTGAGCCATTCTTTATCCCCTGGGGTAGCTTTTAGGACTTGCTCTAGAAATTCTGAGTTGAATTTCTTTAGTTCCTTATGGGCCAGTATAGCGCTAGTCATGAGTGTTTGTTCGGGTATTTTGGTTGCATCATACCAATGTATATTTTGGTTTATTGACGCATGTAGTTGGATGACTACCGGTTCTAACTCTCGGATAGTAATAGCCCTTGTTACGATGTCTGTGCTGCTGAATCCCGATGTACCTCTTTCAGTATTCTCTAGGTTGTCTATTTCCATCATTTCTGCAGTATTAATTTTTTCTATCACCAATTGGGCAATTCGTTTGCGGGCCTTGATATGGCAGTCTACGTCTCGGTGGTTGAATAGCAGTACCTTGAGTTCACCGGTATAATCTGCGTCGATTACACCAGCACCGGCGGAGATACTACTTTTGACTGCGAGTCCGCTTCTAGGCGCAATCCTTCCGTACGTTCCAGTTGGTATACCAATTGCAATACCGGTTCCAACAACTAATTGTCCTCGTGCTGGGACTGTGTTTTCCTGCATTGCGTAGAGATCATGGCCTGCTGCCATTTTTGAGCCTTTAGTTGGCAATCTTGCCCTGGTGTCTAACCGTTTTACTCGAATTACCGGGTCTGAGTCATTCCAGTTAGGAGTTTTCTGTATATCACCTCTGCTTATATTATTCGTTTGGCTGCCTGCTAATAAGCATATTTGAATTTCCCCTTTTCCAGTTTTTGTTGCCGAACTGATTTGGAAGTGTTCAGGTTTCAATATCGCTTGTTCGTGATGTGCAGCTCCCTCCTCAAAACGGTACTCCGGCCATCGACTCAGTGTAACGGGTTTTCCCCCTCTTGTTCCTTGGCGGTAAACAATTCTGAAGTTGTAATCCACTAACTTTTGCGCCCAATGGATTTGGCGTCCACTTCAGACCTTTGAGGTGAGGAAATATTGAAGGTTTTGGTGATCAGTGTACACAGTCATAGGTTTCTCAGTTCCAACCAGGTACTGGCGCCATTCTTTGAAAGCTTCCAATATTGCCAGTAGCTCTTTGTCATGAATCTCGTAATTTCGCTCTGCGGAATTCAGCTTGTGGGAATGAAAAGCTACAGGATGTAGTCTTTTTTCCACAAACTGGGATAGGATGCAGCCCAAGGCAAAGTCGCTAGCATCCGTTTCCACCACTGTTTCTCTCTCTGGGAAGAAATGGTGCAAGATTGGGGCTGAAGTAAATCTTCTTTTAAGCTCCTGGAAGGCCCTTTCCTGTTCCGGGCCCCACCGGAACTTCTTTGGATCGCCTTTTAATGTTTCCGTAATAGGAGCACAAATTTTAGAGAAGTTTTCCATAAAACATCAATAGAAATTAGCAAATCCTTGAAATACTTGGACTTCCTTAACCGACGTAGGTGATTTCCAGTTTAACACTGAATCCACCATTCGGGTATTCATGGATACCCCATCAATGGCTATCATGTAGCCTAAGAATTCCATCTTTTTAACGTGGAAAAAAGATTTCTTTATCGATATCGCGAGTTGGAAATCCGTTAATTGTTATAACACTGTTGTTACTAGCTCGATGTGTTCCTTCTCTTTTTTGGAATAAATAAGAATGTCGTCTAAATAACATGCGACTCCCTGATCTAGATATTCCCGAAGGACCTCAATCATTATGTCCTGAAATGTAGCTGGATTGTTGGCTAATCCGAAGGGCATGACCTTATACTCGTAATGTCCATAGCGCGATCGGAAGGCTGTTTTCCATTCATCTCCTTCTTTGATTCGGATGAGATTATAGCCGTCTTTTAAATCGATTTTAGAAAAGATGCTAGCCCCTGCCATGCGATCACGTAACTCTGACATTAATGGTAGTGAGTATTTGTTTAAAATGGTTATCTTGTTCAGGTTTCGGTAGTCTACCACTAGTCGTAGTCTTCCATCTGCCTTTGGTGTAAAGAGAATTGGGGTACCAAAAGGCGATTGACTCTTTGTGATCTTTCCTTGTTGTAACATATCATCGAGGTATTCTCGTAACAGTTTAAGTTGTTTATCAGACAAAGGATAAATCGGTCCCCAAGAGGGTTTCACTCCCTCGATTAACTTAATTTCATGCTCGAAGGTTCTCCTAGGGGCTAATTTTGCTGCCGTTTGTGGGAGAAATAATTTCTTGAATTTCTAGTAGTGTTTTGGAACAGAATCGAAGTTGATATCATTAGGATCTTCTGCAACTCCGATTTTTCCTATTTGGATCGCGTTCTCATCCCAAGCGACGGTTTCATCATATTTGAACATACCTACTATCCCTTCGTCCTCTTCTTCCACGCAGTTCTTGCATTTAGAGTCCCCAAATTCCCATTTTGTAGGTTCTCCAATGTTGGATAGGGGGTGCTCTGAATGCCACCACCCAAAAGGGATTATCATCCTGTAGTCGCCCGCTGCTGCGATTTCGCACGCAACTTCAGACATATGTTTGCTTCGTCCTATTGCAAGCCAAATAGGATGTGTGTAAAACCTTCCTCCTGACGGAGTTGATACTCCGTCAAAGCCCTTAATGTTGACCGGATTCAGTCTCTCTGTGAATGGGATTTTTAATTCTTTTACGAGTTCTTTGTTGATTAGGAACACATTAGATCCTGAGTCTAAGAGTACTCGTATTTTGTAGCGCTGACGATTTGGATTTATAACGTGAATGTAAGCATGTCCCTCAGGACACTCATATCTTTTAGGCTTTGGTGCGCTAAATGCGCGCCTTTTTGAGTAAGATATCTATTCGTTGTTTTGTCGTTTCGACATGTCTGAGGATTGATAACAACTGGGATGTTTGTTACCGCGCCCGCGCAGTTTTGACCATTCAGGTCTCCTCAGACAAACTTGTTTCCACTTGGTATATCGGGCAGCCCACTACTAGCGGTCTTTACCCCCTGCTGAGGGGTTCCCATACCTTCCACTTTATACTTCCTGTGGAACCAATCTAGGGGGTCTCTGCCATCGTCCAGATATCATCGAAACAAAGGCTGGGTGCGTAGGGCCGGTCGGCTGTCTCTTTGATAACCTTCCCGGGCTTATTCTCCACCCTCGCTTAACCGTGGACAGTGTCCTCATTTTATCGAGTTTCGTTTGGTACCAGCGCGGCACCTAAGAAGCAGTAACTAAAGGTAAGGTCTAGAGCTCTTGTACCTATTTCTCGTATAGATCAAAGATGTGCTTCGCTCATCCTCTAGATCCTTCATCTTAGCCCTACTGTCGCTCCCTTCAGAACTCTTAGTGCTGTCTGTTTCCTGTCTAGGTTTTGGTCTTTATCGGAGACCTTTCAGTATCCAGGTCACGTTCCTGACTACCCTAACGGTCATGCATTAGGTCATTAGACTGAGCTTGTGTTACTCCATTGGGAAGCATAGAGGCGCCGCCAATGCGTACATTGCTCTTTATTAATCCCCTTGTCCTTGAGGCAAGAAGGACACGTGTACTCCCACTCAGGTCATGATTGCAAGGTCATTTTCTTCGCTTCGACGTCCTCTTAATTTGCCGTTGATTTCGATTCCTAGAGAGTATGTCTCTTCTAGACTACCCGAACACCGTAGTTGTCGGTACCAATGAGATGACTTAAGTCATCTCTTCGTCATCACCGAGTTCCCAGAGTTTATTACCTCTTGGAACCTGAGCGGTAGAAATCTTTCTGGGACGGTTGACTGTTGCCACCCTTCTAGGCCTTAGTGTCTTGAATGGTCAGTCATCTGCCCTTGTTCTAGATACCTGAATTTTTCCCCAGCAGGTTTTGTAGTCGTGGTTTTTCTTACCACAACGAGTACAATTGCCATCCCACTTTCTTTCATCGAGAGTTGACTGAGGGATTCCTTCATGGGCAGTTTTAAAGTTTGTGTGTGTTAACTTCATAGTTCTAGCAGATTTCTTTACCGGTTTATTGAGTTCCGGTCCCCGTTTCCTTTTCTTAGAGGGACCACCTCCTTTTATTAAGGGTTTCTCCCTTTTTTCCTTTGGTTGAATTTTGTCCGCAGGTTTCTTATCTGAAGACGTCCTTACGGGTTTTGATTTGTCCCGGTCCAGGTGGTCCCGTTCCTGTTGTTCCTCCTAATCCCTTCCTGCTTCCCGGACTGCCTTTTCCCATTCGGCATCGGTGTCAAATTTATTTAAGGAGAGTCGCCACCTAACCTTGGAGGGCAATTTCCTATCACATGCCATTCGCCAGGCTGGTCCCGTTAATCGGGCGTGGAGATTCAGATTATGTATTTTCCCCATGAAGGTCTGAATATCATTTTTGTACTCCACAGATTCCATATCCCGTATGGCCTTTCGTCCTTCTTCGAGAGGGGTGTATCGACTAGTGAATTCGTGCTCAAAGCGAGTCCAAGAAGATAGTTCCGAGTCTGGTTCTTCTCCTCAGAGACCATCCATTGCGCGTCGATACTATACAGCTATTAGACTGACCTGATCTTCTTTTGTCCTTCTCAAGGCGTAAATGATGCGTTCTCGATCATCATCCCGGATTCTTGGGTTCCGTTCGAAGTAGTCTACACATTGGGTTAACTAATGGTAAATGCATTGACTGGTCTTTGCTTCAAAAAATGGGGGCGGGTCTGCCAGTCGTTTAACTGTTTGAGCCAATGCTTCTGCAAGTACATCAGCTGTTCCATGCTGTTCGTGGGTTAATCTCCGTTTAAATCTGGATGGCCCTCCTTCATGTTTTCCTCCATTTCCATCGCCATCTCCATCATCACTTCCATCATCCGGGTTACCACCCGGTATTAGAAAGGTTGGAGGTTCTCCTTCTCTTTGTTTCCCTTCGTCTCGAGGAGGGATTTCTTCAGGTTCCCCTCGTTCTGCAGTCTCTTCCCATTCCTCTGGGACTGATTTCAACATAGTGTGCCGACCACCTGGTTGTCCGCTATCTAGTGCCTTAAGCTTGTTAAGAACTAGTGATAGGGTATCGAATATGTGGGTTTGATCCTTTTGGATGGTACTGGTAAAATCACTATACCGTTCTGAGTCCCTTTCTTTCCTTGCAGCCAAATTGGATATCAGGGTTCGCATTGCGCTATTTTGCTGGATTTGTTGTGCTCTGAACTCTTGGAAGGCATGTTCCAGGGTGAGGTCTCATTCTAGAGCTTCTCGCTGCAGTTGGGTGATTACTCCTTCGTGATGTTCTTGCCGTGCATCTTGTGCAGCCAACTTGGCGGCAATTTCCCTATTGATCCTTTCTTGAATTTCTCGAACATTTGCTTCTACCATTGTACACTGACGTAACATAATAGCAATGTCATTGTCATGTATATCTTGTCCTTCCAACAATCGTTGCTGGACAGCTATCAGTCCTCATGCATTGGTTTGAGAATCTGCTGATAGCGTGTCAAATGCAATATTGGCAGTATCAATACTGGTTGATATGTCTTGTCGGATTTGACCTATGACAATTCCTACCCTAGCGGCAAGTCTTGCGAGATCTGCTGCATGGGTATTTGGACGTGGTGTGGTAGATCGTGAAGCAGGAGAAGGGGCTCTTGAGGATGGAGGGACACTGTGAGCCCTGCCCTCTTGTCCTCCAATAGGTTTCCGAAGAGTGGGAGGAAGTGAGGAAGAATGACTGAAACTTGTAGAGTGATCATTTCCTGAGGTATCCATTTGTTCTCCTGGAAGGATCTGCTTAGAAGGTTGAGCCATCTCTCTTGCTCGTTTGCGAGCTTCTTTTTCTCGTAGGCGGGCTATGAAGCCCACGTTTTGGGACGTTTCCGTTTAAGTAGAATATGCGGCAGGACACTTCGTGTCCTGGCCGCGTCATGCGGTAGGAGGAGATATATCTTAATGGGAGTTTGGATGAGTTCTGAGTCTCCACGCTAGAGGTATAGTAGCAGAGAATCTGCTGCTAAGAGAACTTTCCTCGCTGGTATCCCAGTCAAGGAAGGGTTTCCAACTGAATCCTGGTCCGTACAAGGTTTCGTATATTTTTTGAAATTGTTCCTTCGTAGGAACTAGGTTGAGGTCGGTATACCACGAAGGAGTTTCTTGTAACAGAAATGGCACTTCTGAAAGCTCAAACCGACTAGAAAATACCTGACCAATAGATGGCAAGTGAATCTTAGTCGGTGGTTCGAAAATTGAATTGGTTCGGGATAGTTCTCCAAGGGTATCTAGGCCGACCGTAGTATTAAATACTTTACTGAAAGTATGAATCGAACCCATGCAAGTGGTAACCGATTAGAGAGCCTTAGTAACAAGGAGATTTAACAATATACTGTTAGGCAGAGAGAACTTGATAGACTTCAATATTATCTAGGCCAATCGAGATTCGTTTTTGTAGACGGAGATTGTCTAGGAAGGCTCAGACTTGGCTCGTTTCGTTTATGACTACTAGGAGCGAAGTAAAGTGGGTAAGATAAGGTAGAATTGTAAAAACAATATTATATTGTTAAGGTCTCTTCTCCGTTGCTTGATGATGTCTAAAGCTTGCGAGGCACTTCGATATTTATATTCCGCTTCTGAGTGTTCACGGGCTATATTTATTTATCATACAACTTATGTACCTCTTCAATCGTAATTCGCAACGCCGAGTTTTCTTCCTAGGTGCGAACACCTGTAGATCCTGAAAACCATCACACCCTCTTCGGTAATTACTATTTTTCTTCCTAAGAAATATACTCCCTCCAATAGTAATAGTCTGATTAGCAAAGTCTTTAGACTTATGGCCTAGTTCTTAAGTTGAACTGAGTTGGTTCCAATTGTCTTCACTATTGATAAAATGATCAGTCTTATCCATGGCGATATCTGCAAAGGTGGTCGTCATTACAACCATCGTAGGTTATTTGATTTCGACCCTTTGTAACTCCATACCCAACCAATAGATTTTCTTTGGATGACTTCCTATTCACTCGCAGGAAGCTACTCCACCCGACTGGTAATTAATCCCTCGGTCGGCAACCTTTGGTTGCTCTCTGGGTAGTAGGTTTCAGTAACCATTGTAGTATCGAGAATCACCCTATGACTACAACGTGTTCCGAAACCCAGTTGCAACACTCCGTGAAGTTCGTTTGGCTTCTTTGGTAGTATCTTTTGGAGTTCTAGACTCTTCTGGTGTATGCAATTGTATCGGTCTCTAGTAGAGAACCTTTACTATTTGATACCATCTTATTGTGCGAAATCGTCCTGTTACTTAAGGCCCATACCAAAGGTGTTATATCTTTGAAGCCTAGTAACTCTCTGAGTAGTTGACGGAATTACTCTGTCCCACTTTCCAGGCCTAGCCGAAGGTCCCCTCTCATATATCCTGTGAATAGGATCCGGTCGGATGGACGGCGGCGACGTATACGGTATTATTCTAACACCTTCAATTCTGTGGTAATGTAGTCACAGGACGAAACTGAGATTGATATAAGTGATGACGCGCAGGCTCCGTACGGGAGCCAGAGAGGGGTGTTGGAGACCAGAGATTCCAATTTCAAGTGAGGTTACCCTACTTAGGGTGGTCCCTAGGGATCGGGTTCTGGTATTCCTAACAACTGTGTAGAAATGGATCAATGCAGCTTGCTTCTCTCTCTTAGTTAAGCTTCTCTTCCTCCTGGTATTTTTCGGGTACAATCCTATATCGCTCAAGATGGCCAATAGAGTGGTCCTTGACAAGCTTAGAAAGGCCTCATATAATACTCCTTCCTTCTTTTGCATTATTGACCTTCTAGAAACAATCTTCAAATTTTTAGAAAGGATAATGGCAAACAATTTCTCTCCCTTGGTGAGGTTTCTTAGCTTGCTTAACCCACATCAGTGCAGCTCCCTGCCAGGTCTCTGCACTTTCAATGCTTACACTACCCTGACCCATAAGGTCCAAACACTTCAGCGCCCACAGCTCATGGCTTCCAAACTATTCCTTGGCATTAAAAGTGGCTTCGACAACGTCTTCTCCAATCACCCTTTTCATATACTACTCTCTAAAGGCTTTTCTCCATATATCTACTCCTAGACCAGGTCATTTCTACTGGGCAGGCAATGCCATCTTATCTTTCAGAGATCTACCTGAGTCTTCAAGTGGGTCCAAGTCAGCACCCCACAGGGATCTCCCATCTCTTCACTCCTTTTTGTTATCTATATTTCTTCCCTTCACTTCCCTATCCAATTGGGCCTGATTCTATCCTACATGGACCACTTTACAGTAACTATGGCCTTCAACTCTTACTGAAGAAATGTCCAACACCTCCAGTATCTGGTAAAAATGCTAGGCCAGAGCGGAAGGAACATGGGCATCTTATTCTCCGTTTCTAAGACAGAGTTCTTATACTAAGGCACTCCTTATCAGAAGGGCACCCCCTCTATCCTCCCAATATTTATAGATGTCCCACTCTTTCAGCCCTCAGGAGTGATCAGATTGCTTAGTTGCTGGTTCAAGCCTGCTTTCTGCTCCTTCAGATGTGCTATTAACACCTACTTCTGGAAGTGCCTGGCCTTGACCTAAAGTGCATTCTCTGTGCTGAAAAGGCTCTCACGTCTTGGAAAGTGGCTAGCTCTATTCCTTTATCACTACTCAGCTTCCTCTCTTCTGGCATCCATCCTACTCTCTAGGGCCAATCTCCTCTCCCCTTTAGCTTCTATGACTGACTGCTTGGCCATCTTCTGAAAACATGTCCACAGGTAGATAACCAACTGCTTTACAGAAACTCTTACTGGCATCCTGCTTCGTGAGTCGGCTCTTCCACCGATCTAAGGACTCCTTAAGTATGGACAGTACCTGGTAACCCTTAGGATAGTCTGCCTCCTACTAGAAAGGAACCCACCACATCAAGGCTCTACTCCTCCTTCCCTACCACCTCTCCTTTCCGCTGACTGGAGGACCACTACCAGCTCACGATTGGCCTTATACCACAGTGCAGACTGCTAAACTAAACAGTCCCCAAACCTTCCTCTATGGTGAGAAAACACCTCCCACTAGACACCATAGCCTATGAGGTAGTCAAACTGGTAGACCATCTTCCCTGTATCCTCCCAGAATCTGATGTCCTCCTCTCCTCACCTCTACCCCTAATAGCCCCAAGCAACCCTCCATTTCTTGCTATCAAGAAAGGCTGCAGGCAATTACTTCTTAACACCTGGACAAAGTAATATCCACCTACTCCCCACTATGTATACTCCCACATGCTCTCACCCCACCCCATCATGAGGCTAGTCAAGTTCATAGTAAAACGAATCCATCAACTAAGGTCAGGCAAGGGCTACCTGGTTGGTTACAGATTCTTGTCGGATCCGGATCCCTCTGACATCTATCCGTACTGTGAGATGGAGGCCGAGACCTTCCACTATGCTATCCTTACCCATCCTTCCCAAGCTCACGCCAGAGACCTCTACCTCCTATAGGTCCAGAGTTTGGACGATGAAGAACCCGTCTAGTCAACTCTGGCCCTCTTCAGTAGTCTGTCTTCATATATTTCCGCCACCTTAATAGGTTTTTCCACGAAGATGCCCATATTCAGGGATTCTAATCTTCCAACTCAACCCACTTGCGGGTCAACCCCCTCATCTTCCTCTGCACCCTCTGGTTAGTTTCAGATGTTGGAAGAGTTTTCATTTTGTTTCCTTAGTGGTTAAATGTTTCCTTTGATTTAGTTTAAATGTTTCTCTTTATATTTAACTTTATATATCATGCGATATTAGTTGTTTCCAAAAATTCCAGGCACCACTTTGGTTTTTTTTGTTATTGTTTGATTTGCGATTAAGGTTTTATTTACACCATAGCTAGCACTGCATACAAGTTCTCGTACCTTAGCAATAAATACATAATTATAAAAATAAAAAAAAAGACCTCCAGTACAAGGACGAATCTACCAAATAAGGACAGGTAAAAGCTACCTGGCCAGTCACCAATCTTGGTAGGATCTGAATACCCCCAACATCTGTCAATACTATAAGACAGAAGCCGAGTCTTTCCCCCACACTATCCATACCTGCCCTTCCCACAAACACGCTAGGAACCTCCACCTCTGGGGGGTCGAGAGCCTGTACGAGAAAGCACCCCTCTAGTCTACACCGGTACTCTTAAGTGGTCGATCTGCCTACATCTCCACTACTTCAACTGGTTTTCCTCCCGAGATGCACTTCTTCAGGAATTCTAACCCCTCTAATTGATCCGCTTGTGGGTCAGCCACCTCTTCTACTACTACATCCTGAGGTTAGTTTCTGAAGATGTAAGATCTTTTATTTTATCTCCTTAGCAGTTAGATTTCTTTCAATTTAGTTTGAATGTTTCCCTTTATATTGAGCTTTGCAAGTCTTGCGATATTAGCGGTTCACGAAGTTTCGAGGCACTAGTTTAGGTTTTCTTTGTTATTATTTAGTTTGGGATTAAGGTTTTGTTTACCCTATAGCTAGTGCTGCATGCAATTTCTTGTATATTAACAACAAATACCTATTGATAAAAAAAAAAAAAAGGTCCTCCAGTACAGACTCCTTATCCAATCACTTAAGTTTGTTGCTATACTACAAGTTGAATCAATACTTCATGCACAATTTGTGTGATACTACGTGAGAGAGGAGTCTCACTTATATGAGGTAATGCGAATACAATATTATCTCTGCTATCAGAAGTGATAGTGACAATAGAAACTCTTTAAGATATCGGGATATCAGGGGAACATAAGAAGTAAGATCACTACCTATTAAAGAAATAAGTACAGAGGAGTAGGATCGTTACACTTGGTTGCATTACCCACAAACAATACCTAACGACAGTACAGATTATCAATACAATCACAATCTTTCAGGCCTACCTGGTCTCGGTGAAGAGCCACTACAAACCATATCCAAGCTAGACAAGACAGCAAGTCCAGTCATATCAGATGAACAATCAGTATTTAGCTCATCCACAAACAAACCAGAAAACTCAAGGAAGATGAAAGGAGGATCTTCAAACCCAGTACTGGGTTCTGAGGATCAATTTTTGAAAGCACTTACCCAATTAGGTATCTGAAAACCAAAGGTCAAAGAACCAGAAACTTATGATAGAGCATTAGGCAAACTAAGGAGTTGGCTAGTATAGCTAGTAGTCTATTTTCAAGCAGTAGGCGGGGTAGAAGGCTATGAGGATGAAAAGATCACCTACATCTCGAATTTGTTGCAGGGAGATACAATAAAATTGTTGACACCATACATTGAAGGAGTTCAGAGTCCATATTGGGTGTTAGGTGGAAACAACTTGATAGACTTCAAAGATGTCTAGGCCAATCGAGATTCGTTTCTATAGATGGAGATTGTCTAGGAAGGCTCAGACTTTGCTCATTTCGTTTATGACTACTAGGAGCGAAGTAAAATAGGTAAAGTAAGATAAAATCATAAAAACAATATTATATTATTAAGGTCTCTTCTCCGTTCCTTGATGATGTCTAAAGCTTGGAAGGCACTTCGATATTTATATTCCGCATCTGAGTATTCGCGGACTACATCTATTTATCATACAACTATGTACTTCTTTAATCATAATTAACAACGACAAGTTTGCTTCCAAGGTGCGAACACCTGTGGACCCTGAAAACTATCACACCCTCTTCGGTAATTACAATATTTCTTCTTAGGAAACGTACTGTCTCCAATAGTAATATCCCGATTAGCAGAGTCTTTAGACTTATGGCCTAGTTCTTAAGTTAAACTGAGTTGGCTCCAATTGTCTTCGCCATTGATAAAATGATGAGTTTTATCCACAGCTATACCTGCAAAGGTGGTCGTTATTACAACCATCGTAGGTTGCCTAACTCCGATCCTTTGTAACTCCATACCCAACCCATAGATTTTCTTTAGATGACTTCCTATTAACTCGCAGGAAGCCACTCTACTAGACTGGTAATTAATCCCTCAGTTGGCAATCCTTGGTTGCTCTCTGGGTAGTAGGTTTCAGTAACTATTGTAGTATTGAGAATCACCCCATAGCTACGACGTGTTCCGAAACCCAGTTGCAACACTCCGTGAAGTTTGTTAGCTTCTTTGGTAGTGTCTTTTGGAGTTCTAGACTCTTCTGGTGTATGTAAATGTATTGGTCTCTAGTAGAGATCCTTTACCATTTGATACCATCTCTTTGTGCGAAATCGTCCCATTACTTACAGCTCATGCCAATGGTGTCATGTTTTTGAAGCCAGGTCACTCTCTGAGTAGTTGACGGAATTACTCTGTTGCACTTCCCAGACCTAGCCAAAGGTCTCCTATCATATATCCTGCGAAAGGGATCCGGTCGGACGGACAGCAATGACGTATAAGGTATTATCCTAACACCTTCAATTCTGTGGTAATATAGTCACAGCACGCAACTGAGATTGATATATATGATGACGCGCGGGCCCTGTAATGGAGCCGGAGGGGGGTGTTGGAGACCAGAAATTCCGATTCCAAGTGGAGTTACCCTACTTAGAGTTGTTCCTAGGTATCGGGTTCTGGTATTCCTAACATTGGAGTACATGGGTTGGACAAGGTCAATAAAGCAGAATGCCTACACACAGGCCTAAGTCTAACTCTAGGTCATGCAATCGGCCAGGTCAACCATACTGTGCAAGGAGCTAAAGAGCTAGCGCTATGGGCTATCCAAAGAGAAACTAAGGCAATAGGTCTCAAAAATCTTGAAAGAAAAAAGAACTTGAAAAAGCAGAAAGAGAAGCCAATACCAAAGAATGACAATGGTACATTCAAACGAAAAACAACTTTGGAAAGAGGATCAGCTATAGCGGTAGATCAGATTAGAAATGGAAGCCTGAATTTTTCCTAAAATGAGTATGCGAAATGGGTAGCAGGAAACCTGTGTCTAAAGTATAGAAAAGTAAAACATAGAATTTGAGACTGTCAAAGCCAACACAATTCCAGAAGCGCAGCTCCTGCAGCAAGAAACCCTCCAAGCAGGGAATAGAAACCAAGGATCTTGATAAAGCAAATAACAATAAAAGAAGCAGAAAGAGAGTTGGGAAACGAGGAAAGTCCCCAGTAAGAGATGGTTTGGGAGACAAAAAGAAAAAACCCATCAAGATATGGAAACTAGAAGAGGCATTAGAAGATGAAGATATAATCAACCACCAAGAACTAGTGAAAGAACATCTTATTATACCAATATCATTATAAAATCAACAAAATGATGCACACATCAATACAATAATTGACTCTGTAGCAACTGAGAACTTTATTAATAAAGAGCTATGCCATAAGTATAACTTCTCAAAAAAGAACTCAGGAAATCCCTGGGAGGACTACATGGCAGATGAAGAAAAAAGCACAATGTGTCCTGTTACGCATACTATGACACTCAGTATGGAAACAGAAACATATTACGAGAAGATCATACTAGAAGTCACCAAGCTAAGACAATGAAAAGTCATCCTTGAGATTTCTTAGTTACAAGAACACAATCGCAAAATCGAAAAGAACAGTGGCAAGGTCATATTTACAAGCAAACAATGCATGACATAATATCTTAACAGTTCACTAGCAGTATATGGTAAATCTGAAGCAGAGGCCAAGGAAGAAAATCTGGAAATCCAGTTTTCGCATCACAGACTCAGAAGGTTCTAGTCAAGAGATTGACACTGGAAGTAAGAGTGCCTACTAAAGGTTCAGCCATGGTGGCAGGATATGACCTATATGCACATAAGAGTCAAATAATATCTACCAAGGACAAGGTATTATCAGAACCAGGATTGCCATTGGATTACTAGGAGGCACTTATGAACAGATCACCCCAAAGAGTAGGTTAGCAGCCAAATATGGGCTAACTACCAATACCGGAGTTATTAACGCCGACTATATTGGAGAAGTCAAGGTCATCCTAATCAACCCCAGACTAAACAAGTTGATGGTCAAACCAAGACAAAGAATAGCACAGTTGATCTTTGAAAAGATATTGAATCTTATATCCCCAGAGGTCAGCAAGTTACCACATACTAAAAGAGTAGAACAAGGTTTTAAAAGTTCTGATACAAATAGAATTATGATCAATGAGATCTCGACTAAGACATTTGAAAGATTTCACTGAGGAGATGAAGTAACTGGAGTCATCCGGTGTCATTGGTATAAAGGAGAAATACACCAGAGGGCCATCAACATTAGTACGGAATTAGCCATTGGTACTAAAGAATAAGATGAAAAATATGATATTAAGAAACAGGTACCAAAAGAATACTACAACTTCCTCAAATTGTTCAAGGAACCAGTTAAGGACCAAGTCAAACCATACAAGAGGAAGTTCAAATTTAGCCAACTACACCCACCTCAAGAAGGAGTTCTTCATGCGATCAAACTCAAGACAGACGAAAGCAGTCTTTTACCTACTAATCGAATCTATCATGTGGGAGAAAAAAAACTGAAGGTGCTCCAGGACTATATTATAGAGAATATAAAAAAATAATAGATCAGAGAAGCAATACCAGGATACATTGGATCACCAATCCTATATGTCAAGAAAAAAGATTGCAGCTTGAGGCTGTGCATAGATTACTGGACTCTAAATGCAATAATAAAAAAAGATCGATATGTACTACTACTCCTATCAGAGATGCTCAACTGACTCAGAGAAGCGAAATACTACACCAAACTTGATATTAGAAATAACTATTATCCTATATGAATCAAGGAAGAAGACCAATATAAAACAACTTTCAGCACTCATTACGCAAGATACAAGTATACAGTAATGCCTTTTGAACTCACCAATGCACTAGCAATCTTCCAAAACTGGATCATGAAGGTACTCTCCCAATATCTGGACATCTGTTATATAGTATACCTTGATGATATCTTAGTATACTCAGAAACTATGGAATAATACTAACAGGATATCAGGATAGTACTGGATACAATCGAGCTAACTGGCATGACTCTGAAAGCAGCGAAATGCAAATTTCATAAAAATGAAGTGAAATATCTAGAATTCATCTTCAATCTTGGAGGGGTAATAATGGATTCAATCAAGATGAATGCTATCTGGAAATGGATATACCCTATAAAGGTTTACAGAGTCCGGAGTTACTTAGAATTCCACGTCTTTTATCACTGATTGATAGAAGGATTTAGCCATACAGCAAAGCCTCTCTATAACCTGACCAAGTACAAAAAATGTGAATAGTAAAATGAAGAACCAATGGCTTTTGATCAATTGCAGACCAAAATAGCAACAGTACCTATCCTGGTGTATTTTAACCCAACAAAAAAAATCATGGTGGAAACAGACGCATCAAACTATGTCTGTTCTGACATTATATCCCAGAAATATGAAGATGAGAAATGGAGACCCATGGCATTTCAATCTAAGACAATGATACAAATGGAATGTAATTACAATATCCATGACCAAGAACTATTAGCGACAGTTCAAGCCCTCAAGGAGTAGAGATACTACACTCAAGGAAGTTGATACCCAATCAGAATCATAACAGATTAAAATACCTGGAACTATTTACAACAAAAAAAATATTAGTTGGGAGAGAGATACGATGGAGCGAACTGCTCAGTCAATATGATATCTGTATCGAATATTGACCTAGTAAAGAAGGAGGAAAACTAAACGCCCTTATACGAAGATTAGAGGACTTTCCCAACAAACAAGATGAAAGGATCACTTAATGAAACTGAATACTCCATCCAAGGGAAAGATATTTCAACCAGGTAATTGCAATATCAGTATACAAAATAGAAATTACGTTAATAAACAATGAGAGCGAAGAAAGAATCAAAGATGTAGGTAAACTCGACAAAACAATCCAATCTATCAGTAAAGTACTTGAGGAAGGAAAAAAGATGATGAAGGAAATCACATTAGGGCTACACAAATAGAAGAAAGAACACCTATTGTATCAACAAAAATTTTAAATCGCTAATCAAGAAGAGCAGAGAAGTCATCTGATATCTTGAAACCATGACAACTCAACAGCAGGAAATGGAGGAACGGCTAAAATGACTGAACTGATAAGTCAGAGATACTATTAGCTAAAGATAAGAGAAAGGGTTAAATAATATGTATGAAATTATGACATATATCAATGTACAATTTCTGTACGACACACACCTTATAGATTACTACAATCAAACGAAGTACTAATACAACTATGGGCATTAATAGTGGTGGATCTCATTCCCAATTTACCAAAGTGGGAAGAATTCTACTACATCATAGTGGTTATTAATTATATAACTAAAATGAGTCATTTCATCACATGTAATAAGAAAATAGATATCTGACAATTTATTCATCTCTTCCTTAGAGAAGTGGTCAGACTGCATAGAATACTATGAGATATCATCACGGACAGAGAAACATTATTTAAGTCTACACTATGGAGAGAAGTAGAGTAAGAAGTCAGAATCGAGAAAAGAATAAGTACAGCATTCTATCCTCAAACAGATAGACAAACTAAAAGAACAAATGCAATACCCGAGGTGATAATGAGCGGTTCCTAGCAAGCATT